>NW_021963394.1:0-106125 GCF_901765095.1 Microcaecilia unicolor
CTTCCAGACACCACATCAGATCCGACAAACTCCCACTCCTGCATGAATCATTTTTAAAATTATTTGTTTAGTCTATCAAGTGCTGTATGGGAATTATGAACTGTTAAGTCAGTTCTTTTCACATGTGTTTTTAATAATTCTGCCAGAATGCAAGAAAATTTAGTACTGAGGTACCCGGTTTTAGAAATATAAGATTTAAACATCAGGTTGATGCTATTACTGAATGGAATTCTTTAGCAAAGTTAGGTAACTATGGATGGTTGTATAAGAAATTGAAGACCTTTTGTTAATCCTACTATTCTGTTATATCCTGCTTCTGTGCAACTTCTTGCATTGTAAACTGCCTACAATCTCATGTTGGGATTTGCGTGGTATATAAACTTGACATTAGATTAGATTAGATCTGCCACCATCGGCACTTTTCTCCTATCCTCAACCCTAGCATCAGACCCTCTACCACCCTATCATATTTAGCATTTCTATAGCGCTACAAGGCGTACGCAGCGCTGCACAAACATAGAAGAAAGACAGTCCCTGCTCAAAGAGCTTACAATCTAATATACAAGAAATAAAGTAAGCAAATCAAATCAATTAATGTGTACAGGAAGGAGGAGAGGAGGGTAGGTGGAGGTGAGTGGTTACAAGTGATTACGAGTTGTCTCTCCTCTGTTGGCTCTGCAGCTCCCCTCTCTGTCCCCCTCAGTCCAGCATCTCCTCTTTTTAACACTCCCTCATTGTCCGCTCTTCTCATTGCAGCTCCTCTGTGTGTCTCTGACAGGGTCAGCAGTGAAAAGAACAGTGTTGTGCTGCCAGGTCTCACATCTAAGTGCATGGCAAGTTTCCTCTCAGGTCCTGCCCACAAGGCAACAGGAAGTATGCATCCATGGCCGGTCTTAGCAATTGGGGGGCCCTATGCAGACCACTTCAGAGGGAGCCCCTACCCCTGCCAGCGCCCACCACCATAAGCTATTATCAGAGTTTAAAAGGAGGTTCAAAGCTCTCGGAACCCCACCTCTACCCATATTTTGATGTGCATCCACCACATTTCAGTAGAGAGTGGCATACAGCAGCAGCGATTTTCATATCCAATCAGCTGCTGAGCCCAGAGTCTCTTCATTATTGCATCCTACCCTTGCAGAAACAGGAAGTGACATCAAAAGGAAATGTAGATGCACATTAAGGTATGGAGTAGGAAGGTGTTCCAAGACAGGATTAAGACTCAGAAGAGACTTGTCGTACACTTGAATGAGATATCATGTGGCATGGTACTGTTCTTTTCAGCACTGACCATTTCACAGCAACAAGGAGGAACTGGGATGGGAGAGACAGGCTGCAGGGGAGGAGACAGGAGGTAGAGGGGGGATGATTGACCGTGGGGAGTTAGGGGAGGAGAATGACAGAGAGGCAATCTGTTTTACAATGCTTGAGGGGGTAATGCTCCCCTTACCTGCCACACCATGCAAATGTGCCCACCTCTTCAGAAAGAACTCAGGGGTGTGACTTTGTGACTTAATGAGGAAGGCGGATATGGGCATTGGCAGACTGAGTAGGGATTTGGCTACTATTCAGTGGTGAGGGCAAGGCAGCTGGTGGGGCATCTGCAAGTGTGATTAGATGCCTGGGGAATTTGATCACAAGTTTTAGAAGAGTGGGGCAGGGTAAGGAGATTGTGTGAAAGTGGTTTGGAAGGTTTACAGACTTGGAATAACCTTCCTTGCTTGACAAAGTAGTTGGCAGTGGAGGGACTGTGTGTTGCTGCTACTGAGGTGATACTAGGATCTGAATAATTTTTTTGGGTAAGAGGAAACATTCTCCCCTGTATAGACTCCAGAACAGGCAAAATATTCTTGATAACGACAACTCACTTATCTCATCTTCAGTCCCAAATTTATCACAGAAATTCTACTTATTTTTATTTTCAAAATATCAAAACTTATCTTGTCATAATTATTTTAAAATTCATACTTCACATATCTTAAAGCTTCTTGATTATATATTTTGGACTTGAGCCAACATGACATGTTTTGCAAAGCTGCATCAGGGCCCATCATTGTTATTGAACAAAACATTCCTAATTTTGGCACCATGTTCTGTCATCGGTGAGGGTTGCTGTGTGTTCTGTGTACAAACCTCAATATCTGTGTCTTATATTTACAGTACTAAAAATTGGAAACAATTGACAGTTGTAGAACCTCTGGATTGTTGTTGTGAAATGCTTAAGCCAAAATCTTCTATTCTACCTTGAGAGAAAATGTGAGTATTGAGCTCTGTAGAAAGAAAATAATTCAGGGTATCACTGGACCCCTGGCAATACCCCTCCCTTCTCTATCACAGGAGCTGCATCTGTACCTCTCAGGCAGAGTTTTGGAACTGAAATGGGTGGGTGGGTGGGATGGAAATGGGGTTACCAGTGAGGGGGATTAAACCTCAGGGAGCAACACCTGAATGAAGGTTCCTGACACCACAACCCAAAGGAGGCTAAATCTGACTGAGATGGAAACCCAGGGAAGCAGGAAAAGGACACCAGACCAAAAGAATGTGAATTAGTATAACTCCATTACCATATATACAACTAGGTATCTCACAGTCCTGCTTAGTTCTCTCAGATAAATGAAATTAATGAATTCCATATTGTATCAATATCCCTCTAACACAAGACAGTCACTGAAAAACGTAGAGTGTGAATTTCCGTATTACAGTGAGATTTAGTTAGTTCGTTAGTTAAAATATTTATAAATCACAGTAACCAAATTGCCCGAGGTGGTGTACAGTACAGACTGTTTAGCCTCATGCTTGACATGTTTAGATGACGGAATATTCAATAAGCACTTATCAATAGAAGGCAAACTATGAGAGGGTTGATAGAAGCTAAAATAGGTTAGTGAGGGAGAATCATCAGCCCTCAAAGCTTTAAAAATCAGTCACTGACTGCAAGAGGCCTAAGTACAGAGAATTGCAGTAATCCAGAGCCTAGAGAACAGTCCAAAATTTAACATCAGAGAGTCGTTTCTTCAGATTTGAAGGATAATTTAGAGTCCAATGTTACTCCAAGGTACTTGCACTCTGTAATAATAGCAATTTCAGCTCCTGCAAAGTTTACTGCACCAGGCCAAGTCCCAGGTTCAAAATGAATAGACAAACATATTCAGAGTTTCCCCTAGATTCAGCCTTAATCTATTGGCATCTCACCAGGTGCTTAAGTTTTGCAAGCAGATTGTCAGAAAGACAAAGTATCAGAAAGGAATTGTTGTACAAGAAAATAAAACTGTGTACCATCAGTATAAAGATGATAATGGACTTCCGATCATGGCAATACACAACACATTGGCATTAAATATTAAATATTGCAGACAGGGCCGGTCTTAGGCCGAGGCGACCGCATAGGGCCTCGCGCTTAAGGGGGCCCCGCATGGCGCGCCTCGGTCAGCTTCCTCCGCTCCATCCCGGTGCTCTGTTTACCTCACTCCGAGTCCGACGTCGCAGCAGCTTTGTCAGTGAAAGCGCTGCCCGATGTCTCTAACCTTCCCTTCGCTCGTTCGTTCCCTCTCAGACTCAGTGTCCCACCCTCGCAAGGAAATGACGTCAGAAGAAGGCGGGGCACTGAGTCTGAGAGGGAACGAACGAGCGAAGGGAAGGCTGGTGGAGAGACGTCAGATAGAGCTTTCACTGACACTGCACAGATGTTGCAACGGAGGTAAATTTAAAAGATTTTGCTGGACATGGAGGGGAGGGAGGAGAATTGCTGGATATGGATAGATGGAGGGGGGGCAGGGGAGAGAAGAGCATCGATGGACATGGATGGGAGGACAGGGCCCAAGGAGAGAGGAGAAATTGCTGGACATGGAGGGGAGGGATGAGAATTGCTGGATATGGATAGATGGAGAGGGGCAGGGGACAGAGGAGCATCGTTGGACATGGATGGGAGGGCAGGGCCCAGGGAGAGAGGATTATGGACATGGAGGGGAAGGAGGAGAATTGCTGGATATGGATAGATGGAGGGGGGCAGAGGAGAGAAGAGCATCGATGGACATGGATGGGAGGGCAGGGCCCAGGGAGAGAGGAGAAATTGCTGGACATGGAGGGGAGGGAGGAGAATTGCTGGATATGGATAGATGGAGAGGGGAAGGGGAGAGAAGAGCATCGGTGGACATGGATGGGAGGGCAGGGCCCAGGGAGAGAGGAGAATTGCTGGAAATGGATGGATGGAGGAGGGAAGGGGAGAGAGGAGCATCGATGGACAAGGATGGACATGGATGGGAGGGCAGGGTCCAGGGAGAGAGGAGAAATTGCTGGACATGGAGGGGAAGGAGAATTGCTGGATATGGATAGATGGAGGAGGGGGGCAGGGGAGAGAAGAGCATTGATGGACATGGATGGGAGGAGAGGGCCCAGGGAGAGAGGAGAAATTGCTGGACATGGAGGGGAGGGCAGGAGAGACAGGAGAATTGCTGGATGTGGATGGATGGGAAATTGCTGAATTTAAGGGCTGGATCAGAAGGCAGATGCTGAAACTGGAGAAAAGATAGGGACAGGGCTACAGATGGTAGACAGGACATATAAGGACACAGGAGGATGGTGGACATGGTGAGAGAAAAAATATCAAATGGAAAGAAGACACTGCTTAAAACAAAAGACACTGGGACCAAAGCGAATAGAAAAACTAAATGATCAGACAACAAAGGTAGAAAAAAGTATTTTATTCAGAATTTATAAATTGGAATATGTCAGCTTTTGGAAATGTGCATCTGTGATATTTTGCATGTAAGTTTCAATTTTTCTAGTATTGCTGCATTCTGAGTCTGACTTCTTGAGGTAATTTTCTAGTTCAGTATTTTGCCTTCATATCTGTTCTGTCTGTGTTTTTCATGTGTGATCAAGGTTCAGTATCCTGCTGGCGTGTAGTCTTTGCAGCCCTTTTTGTTTTTTGTTTTTTTACGAGGTAGTGTATTGGTGTTTTAGAGCCTGGTGTAATTACAGTTCTGCCTTTCCAAGCATAAGGTTGTAGCTCGTCCTGTCCTTGGAATTAGTGCTGTTATGGTTTGGTAAGGTTATGAGTGTGTTTTTGCACAAGTTTGTGTATAGTGTTTTGCAGTGGAGAGATTGTGTATCTGCACCTCTGACCCCCCCCCCCCCAGGGTTATGAGAATTGAAACTACTAATTGTAGTGGGCTTGAACTGAATAATTTCTGGGGGGGGGGGGGTTCATGATAGCATTGTGCTTATTATTTCAATCAGTTTTTCTGTACAAGTTAAGCTTCATTTGTCTTTATTTGAAATTTCATAAATAAAAAAAATTCTAAAAATTGTGCTGCTGCGGCTAGGAAAGCAAATAGAATGTTGGGTATTATTAGGAAAGGTATGGAAAACAGGTGTGAGGATGTTATAATGCCGTTGTATCACTCCATGGTGCGACCGCACCTCGAGTATTGTGTTCAATTCTGGTCGCCGCATCTCAAGAAAGATATAGTAGAATTGGAAAAGGTGCAGCGAAGGGCGACTAAAATGATAGCGGGGATGGGACGACTTCCCTATGAAGAAAGACTAAGGAGGCTAGGGCTATTCAGCTTGGAGAAGAGACGGCTGAGGGGAGACATGATAGAGGTATATAAAATAATGAGTGGAGTGGAACAGGTGGATGTGAAGCGTCTGTTCACGCTTTCCAAAAATACTAGGACTAGGGGGCATGCGATTAAACTACAGTGTAGTAAATTTAAAACAAATCGGAGAAAAGTTTTCTTCACCCAACGTGTAATTAAACTCTGGAATTCATTGCCGGAAAATGTGGTGAAGGCAGTTAGCTTAGCAGAGTTTAAAAAGGGGTTGAACGGTTTCCTAAAGGACAAGTCCATAAACCGCTACTAAACGGACTTGGAAAAATCCAAAATCCCAGGAATAACATGTATAAAATGTTTGTACGTTTGGGAAGCTTGCCAGGTGCCCTTGGCCTGGATTGGCCGCTGTCGTGGACAAGATGCTGGGCTCAATGGACCCTTGGTCTTTTCCCAGTATGGCATTACTTATGTACTTATGTACTTATGAATAATCTTATCAATGGGGTGGAGCTGGGGTGGGGAGGGGCGGGGCTAGGATGGGGCCCCACCAAATTGGTCTGCACAGGGCCCCGCACTTGCTAAGACTGGCCCTGATCGCAGAAATGGTAGAACCATGAGAGACACCTGTTGTGATAACAGACCATCCTTAAAAAAACTCTAAAGAAATGGTCGGATAGAATAGAGCAAAACCAACACACTACCCTGAATACCTAAGGAATACAACCTGTTAAGCAATATTTATGATGTCAAAGATGAAATAGGACGATAGCTCTCAACCTGAGTAAGATCCAGAACACTCCGCTTCAATAAAGGATAAACTGAAGCCCTTTTTAGAGTCACAGGACTTATTCATGAGGGCAGTCGTGGGATCTAATAGGTCATATTTCAAAAATGAATAAGGTTGGCACTCTTCAAAATGTTCTCTACTATGACTTGAGACTCCTCTGAGGGTTCTTTACTGGGACTGTAGCTAAGTTTGTTTTAATAACTCCTGCTTTGAGCTCTGTAACTCTACTTAGCTGAGGACATATCAGGAACTCCTTCCACTGCTCTGAATTTCAGGGTCTAGGTAGGAGTGAATGCTCTATATGATGTTGTGAGGCAGGGGATGAGATATTCCCCCTGGTTCTGCTCATGCTGTCCCACCTCTCTCTCCTCCTCTAGTGAACCGGACTTGTACTTGATTTTGGACCAGCCTCACTGTTGACATTCAGAAGAGTCTTTCTCCAGCCCGAGGACACCACCTCTGTACCCTCTACTCCCACAGCCCTCCAGCGACTCCCAGTGACATTACTGGAGCTCTGGTTACTTTCTAGTAGAGTAAATAAAACCTTTGCAGCATCATTCAGTGATTGTCTTATTGTTGTCTAAATACAATGAGGTTAATATTTGTAGCAAGTATCTCAGACTGACGGGACTGAGGAATACCCCAGAGGCTGTACACAAACATTCTCCACTTCATTCTCAAGCATCTTCCACCCTTCTTCACAGAGGGGTTAGCTGTACTTATAAACAGAATGAAATAGTTTCAATGGATTGGTGACTCTTGGTCTCCTCTCACAAATACTCTCTAGCTCATTCTCAAGCATCTTCCACCCTTCTTCACAGAGGGGATAGCTGTAAAAATCCTCACCCTCCCTTTTATGGTGAAACTCTTCGGGCAGTGGTTAAGCCTAGTATTTCTCCTCTCTCTGACTGTGGGTATGAAACTGGTTTCTACTTTTATTTTACTTCCTAATATATTACAGGATCTGCAGCCTGGATTTCAATGGGTAGAATCATGGACTATATATCCCACAATGCTTTTGGGTTTAAATTCCAAACCAGGATTTGCCAAACGTCTCCCTCCTGGAACTGGGTAACTTGGCAGCTCTGCATTAGAGGTTCCCTATAAAGTGTTTCCAGTGGTTTCTGAGGATTCATTTCTGTGCTCCTCAAGGAAAGAACTTTATCCTGGGTTACCCTCTTGTTCGGAGAGAGCAGCCTACTTCTGTGCAATCTGGAATACGTTGTAACTGGTTAGGCCACAGGGTCTTTACTTGCCTTCATTTTTTCTCTGTTTCAATGCTTCATACTGCCATGACCCTGAGGTTTGGGGGTGCCCTTCTCCCTACTCCAAAGAGTCCTGTCCAGTGATTACAACTACCTTTGTTTCAGTGCAATGGGGCTGACAACAGGGTGAGATTGCAAATATCCCCAGTAAATTGCAGGGGGAGGACAGAATGACTCAGGTTTTGGGAAAGGAGGAACATTGCCAACTTTTGTTGCCAGATTGGTAGGGGCTGAGTTAGGTGATGCTGTAAGGGGGATGCACTTTGCCATCAGGGATTTAGGTTGTGATCAGTTGAGTTTGGGGTGATTTACAGAAAGCTGGAAAAATCTCTAAACAACCCACAGGAAATTAAACAAAATGAAATATTTTTGCCTGAACACCCCTATCTCTCAATCCTCTGTGGTTCTAGATTACCCAGTGTTAAATTTTCCCTTTTAGAACTGGTTTGTAGATAAGTCCCTGGACGGATTCTGTCTCTTGTTGCATTAAGGTATTTAAACTCAACAGCTCCAGCTTTGGCCAAAGCTCTTCATGACAGACTCCTGTGAAAAATGAAGTCATGGGATAGGAGGCAATGCTCTCTTATGGATTAAGATCTGCTTAATTAATGGAAACTGAATGTAGGGTTAGGTGGTCATTTTTTTTAATTGAGGAGGGTGAATAGTGGAATGCCACAGGGATCATCAGTACTGGGACCGGTGAGATTAAACATATTTATAAATGATCTGCAAATTGGAACCTGAACCTGCTTCTCCCTGATTGTTTCAGTCCATCTGCTCCAGCCTGCTTGCTCCAGCTTCTCCCTGCTCGTTCCTATTCATCTGCACCAGCTTGTTCCAGCCCACCTGCTAGCTTGTCAGCCATTGACTTACTTGCCTGCCTGCTAGCTTGCCAACTCGTTAGCCATTGACTTACCTGCTCTCCAGTTTCTCCCTGCTCGTTCCTGTCCTTCTGCATCAGTATGCTCCAGCCCGCCTGCTAGCTTGTCAGCCATTGACTTACCTGCCTGCCTGCTAACTTGTCAGCCCTTGTCTTACCTGCTCTCCAGCATCTCCCTGCTCGTTACTGTCCATCGGCTCCAGCATGCCTCAACCCACCTGCTAGCTTGTCACCCATTGATTTACTTGCCTACCTGCTAACTTGTCAGCCATTGACTTACCTGCCCCCCAGCCTCTCCCGGCTCGTCCCTGTCCATCCGCACCAGCTTGCTCCAGCCCGCCTGCAAGCTTGGCAGCCACTGCCTCACTTGCCTGCCTGCGAACTTGTCAGCCATTGACTTACCTGCTCTTCAGTCCATCTACCCCTCCAATTCCAAGCCTCCGGCTCTCCGCTCTATCTATCTGCTTCTCACCCCAGTCACTACACTTACACCTGCAATCACTATTTATGGCCCCTGTCCACATCCTCTTCCTTGCCCTGTCCCTTCCTAATCTTTTTCCCCTCCCCTTACCGCTGTCTACCGCTGGAACTCATTGCCCACCTGTGTTCCCTCCGCCCTGCCCGCTTCGGCAATACCCTATTCACCCCCATCCCTCACCACCTCACCATCTCTCTTGTCCCCCTCCTCCTTCCTAGCCCTTAATCTTCAACACCTCCTTCCTGCCATTAACCCTTCACCATTCCTCCTGAGTGCACCCCGTCTTCATCGCCTTCGTCGCCTGACCTCCCCCACCCTCCTCCGCACTCTCCTGCTCCTCCTCCTGCTATCCGCGGGAGACATTAATCCTAATCCAGGCCCCCCTCACCTGTCCTCCTATCCATGCAAACGATTCCATGATGTCTCCAATCTCGTGTCTATTCCCCTCCTCCCCCCTCTTCCCTCCCCTTCTCATGTGCCTTGTGGAATGCCCACTCGGTCTGCAACAAACTGCCCTTCACCCATGATCTCTTCATCTCTCGTTCCCTTCAACTGCTCGCCCTAACTGAAACCTGGCTCTCCCCTGACGACTCTGCCTCAGTCGCGGCCCTTTGTCATGGAGGTTATCTCTTCTCCCACACTCCCCGCCCAGATGGCCGCGGTGGAGGCGTCGGGCTACTTCTCTCGCCCTCCTGTAGTTTCCAACCCCTCCTCCTACCGCAGTCTCACTGCTTCTCGTCCTTTGAAGCACACTCCATCCGGCTATTCTACCCATTACCACTCAGAGTTGCAGTCATTTACCGCCCCCCTGATAAGCCCCTCTCTTCATTCCTTACTGACTTCGACGCTTGGCTCACCGTCTTTCTTGATCCCGCATCTCCATCCCTCATTCTTGGTGATTTTAACATTCACGTTGACAACCCATCCAACTCCTACGCTTCTAAATTCCTTACTCTGATATCCTCCTTTAACCTCCGACTATGCTCGACCACCCCTACTCACCGTGATGGCCATTGTCTCGACCTCGTTCTCTTCTCTTCCTGCTCACCTTCCAATTTCTGCACCTCAGTCCTTCCTATCTCAGATCATCACCTAATCACCCTCACACTTCATCATCCTCCCCCTCAACCTCGCCCAACTATAACCACTGCCTTCAGGAATCTCCAAGCTGTCGAACCCCCTACCCTATCCTCTCACATCTCCAATCTCTTCCCTTCCATCTCGTCTTCTGAATCTGTCGACACGGCTGTCTCTACCTACAATGAAATTCTCTCCACTGCTCTGGATACCCTAGCACCATCTGTCTCTCGCCCCACTAAGCGCATTAATCCCCAGCCCTGGTTAACCCCTTGCATCCGTTACCTCCACTCCTGCACCTGATCTGCTGAACGACTCTGGAGGAAATCTCGCACCCTGTCAGAATTCACCCATTACAAATTCATGCTATCTTCCTTCCAGTCCTCCCTATTCCTTGCCAAACAGGAATACTATTCTCAATTAACCAATTCTCTTAGCTCCAACCCTCGTCGCCTCTTCGCCACCCTCAACTCCCTACTTAAGGTGCCCTCCGCTCCCACCCCCCCTCACTCTCTCCTCAAACACTAGCTGAATACTTCCGCGATAAAGTGCAGAAGATAAACCTCGAATTCACTTCCAAGCCTTCTCCTCCCTGTGACTTCTTAACCCACTCCCTCAACCAACCTAACCTGGCCTCCTTCTCCTCCTTCCCCGAGATCACCGAAGAGGAAACTGCTCGCCTTCTTTCTTCCTCTGTGCACCACCTGTTCCTCTGATCCCATTCCCACCAATCTGCTTACCAACATCTCTCCTACAGTTAACCCCTCAATCTGTCACATCCTCAACCTCTCTACTGCTACTGTCCCTGACACCTTCAAGCATGCTGTAGTCACACCACTTCTCAAAAAACCATCACTTGACCCCACCTGTCCCTCCAATTACCGCCCTATCTCCCTTCTACCCTTCCTCTCCAAATTACTTGAACGCGCTGTCCACAGCCGCTGCCTTGATTTCCTCTCCTCTCAGGCCGTCCTCGATCCGCTTCAATCCGGCTTTCGCCCACTACACTCGACAGAAACAGCACTCTCTAAAGTCTGCAATGACCTGTTCCTTGCCAAATCCAAAGGTCACTATTCCATCCTCATCCTCCTCGACCTATCTGCCGCCTTTGACACCGTCAATCATAATTTACTTCTTGACACACTGTCCTCATTCGGGTTCCAGGGCTCCGTCCTCTCCTGGTTCTCCTCGTATCTTTTCCAACGCACCTTCAGAGTATTTTCTAATGGCTCTTCTTCCACCCCCATCCCGCTCTCTGTTGGGGTTCCTCAAGGATCTGTCCTTGGACCGCTTCTTTTCTCGATATACACCTCTTCCCTGGGCTCGCTGATCTCATCACATGGTTTCCAGTACCATCTCTATGCCGATGACACCCAGCTTTACCTCTCCACTCGACATCACAGTCGAAACCCAGGCCAAAGTCTCTGGCTGCCTTTCAGACATCGCTGCCTGGATGTCCAACCGGCATCTGAAACTGAACATGGCAAAGACTGAGCTCCTTGTCTTTCCACCCAAACCCTCCTCTCCTCTTCCCCCACTTTCCGTCTCTGTTGACAACGCCCTCATCCTCCCCGTCTCTTCAGCCCGCAATCTCGGAGTCATTTTCGACTCCTCCCTCTCCTTCTCTGCCCATATCCAGCAGACAGCTAAGACCTGTCGCTTCTTCCTCTATAATATCAGCAAAATTTGCCCATTCCTCTCTGAACAGACCACCCGAACCCTCGTCCACTCACTCGTTACCTCTCGTCTTGACTATTGCAACCTTCTCCTCGCTGGTCTCCCGCTTAGCCACCTATCCCCCCTTCAATCCGTCCAAAATTCCGCCGCACGTCTTATCTACCGCGTGAACCGATACTCTCATATCACCCCTCTCCTCAAGTCGCTTCACTGGCTCCCGATCCGCTACCGTATACAGTTCAAGCTTCTCCTATTGACCTTCAAGTGCACTCAATCTGCAGCCCCCCATTACCTCTCTACCCTCCTCTCCCCCTATGTTCCCACCCGCAACCTCCGCTCTCAGGACAAATCACTCCTATCTGTACCTTTCTCCACCACCGCTAACTCCAGACTCCGCCCCTTCTGCCTCGCATCACTTTATGCCTGGAACAGACTTCCCGAGCCCATACGCCATGCGCCCTCCTTGCCCATTTTCAAGTCCTTACTCAAAGCCCATCTCTTCTCCCTTGCCTTTGGCGCCTAACCATCTCCCCATTCATGTTACCTACACTGACTGCATAGTTTGTTACCTTTAGATTGTTACCTACTGTACATGTTGTCAAACTTCATCATTGCTGCTATCATTATAATCATTGACTCTTGCCCACCCTCCTACCATACCTAAAGCTATCCAACACGCTAATATTTTTTGACACTTGTATCTCTTGTGTTTTTTATTGTTATAATTTTTATGTTTCAACAATTTTTTATTGATGAGGTCACATGGTATATAAATCGTATAACAGCGAAGTCTAGTACATATTACTAAACCTGAAATGTCCATCATCAATGTTTTCCAAACTTTCTCCCCTATCCCTTCCTTCTTGTCTTCTCCTATATCTATAAAGTGTACATGTATAATTACTGTGCAGTTGCATAATTATTAACAATAAACTTTTATATGACACTCCAATATTTATAACTCGTGTTTTACTCAGTGTATTATCCCAACAGTATTTACTGGCGGGTCCTCTTGATGTGCTCCTTCAAAGGATTGTTCTCCTATCTAATAATACACATGTCCCTCTATTATGCATTGAACATTACCCTTCCCACTCCTATACCCCCCTCCCCCCCCCCCCCAACCTCCCTCCCCTTCTACTCGCTTAAAATGTTCTCTAAACATCATGGTTAGTTACCTCTACCTCTGCACATGCTATTCCTACCAGAGTGTAAAATATTGGTCTTGCTTCTTTTGGCACTGTGCTCCTCTTATATTAGGGGCAGATTATTGAGCACTGTGCTTCTCTTATTTTTATAATTTTTATATAGCGTGCTGTAAGCTAATTTGTTATGTACTAGCTAGAGATGGCTTAAGTCATTCATTAACTTATCTGTATGCCGATAGACAAGCACACCCCGCGAGGAGCCTGTTTCGCCCTCCTGGCTTTATCAAGGGGAGTTTAGCGTGCAGTCTCAGGTTATCAGATACCCTGGAAATAAGCAGTGGATTTTCCAAAATTCCATTTTAATAATGGCTTATGGACTTTTCTTTTAGGAAGCTATCCAAACTTTTTAAAAACCCTGCTAAGCTAACTGTTTTTACTACATTCTCTGGCAATAAATTCCACAGTTTAATCACACGTTGAGTGAAGAAATATTTTCCCTGATTTGTTTTAAATTTAATAATTTGTAGCTTCTTTGCGTGCCCTCTAGTCCTAGTATTTTTTAGAAAGAGCAAATAAGCAATTCACGTCTGCCCGTTCCACTCCACTTATTATTTTATAGACCTCTATCATGTCTCCCCTCAGCCATCTTTTCTCCAAGCTAAAGAGCCCTAAAGGGGCATTTTCGAAAGCAATGTTGGGATTTGGACATCAATGTAAAATGTCCAAATCCGGGGGCGGGGAAAAACCTATTTTAGAAAAAAGATGGGCGTCCATCTTTCGTTTCGAAAATACTATGGTCATCCCTAGACATGGACATCTTTGACGTTTGATGATTTTCGAAACCAAAGATGTTCCATGTCAAAAAAGCCTAAATGCAAGCCATTTGGACATGAGAGAAGCTAGCATTTGTAGTGCACTGGTCCCACTGACATGCCAGGACCAGGGGCGTAACCAGTTTTGGCTCAGGCCCACCCAGCAATGGAGCACTCTAAACAGCACTGGAAGCAGAGGGAGCAGGCTGAGCTCCCACGATCCTGCATCTACATACATGCTGCCTACTGCTTCTAACCCGGAAGCATCACCTCTGCCGCATCCCGCCCCCATTATCACAACTTCCTGTTTCTGCTGGGGCCGGACGCGGCAGAGGAGACGCTTCAAGGTTAGCACCGGTAGGCAGCGTCTGGGAATCGCTGCCGTGAGAGAGAGGGAGGCAGATGCAAGATCGTGGGAGCTCAGCCTACTTCCTCCAATACTGATGCTGTTAAGGGTGGTGCCCCATTGAAGCAAGAGGGAGAGTTGGGGGGAGGTCTCCTTCCGAAAGATAGATGCTGTATGGGGGGGGCATGAGGTGGAGAGGGGCAAGAGAGAGAGAATTGTGGGACATAGGGTAGAGAGGGGTAAGAAAGTCAAAAATCTTGCATGGGGAGGGGAGAGGGGCATGCTGTATGGGGAGGGACGAGAGAGGGAGAAATGTTGGACATGGGGTGGTGAGGAGGGGAAGATGGTGAAAAATTGGACACGATGCCGGAGGGCAGGAAGAGATGCTGTAGGGGGAAGCGAGAGATGTTGGATGGGGTCAGTGGCATAGCAAGGGCAGGGCGGTGGGGGCGATCCGCCCCGGGTGTCAACGGGTGGGGGGGTGCATCATCCACCCCCCCCGGCGCAGCGCCACCCCATTGACACAGTCCCCACCTGCCTACGAGCTCCGTCCATCTGCAGCGCTGCTGTAAAGAAGAAATCGCTTCGTCGGCCCTTCCCTCACTCACTGTGTCCCGCCCTCTGACGTAACGAGGCGGTAGAAATAGAGGACATGAAATGACATTGAAGGGGGGCAGACTCAAGAAAAATGTCAGGAAGTATTTTTTCACGGAGAGAGTAGTGGATGCTTGGAATGCCCTCCCGCGGGAGGTGGTGGAAACGAAAACAGTAACGGAATTCAAACATGCGTGGGATAAACATAAAGGAATCCTGTTCAGAAGGAATGGATCCTAAGGAGCTTAGCCGAGATTGGGTGGCAGAGCCGATGGCAGGAGGTGGGGATGGTGCTGGGCAGACTTATACGGTCTGTGCCAGAGCCGATGGTGGGAGGCGGGACTAGTGGTTGGGACGCGGGGATAGTGCTGGGCAGACTTATACGGTCTGTGCCCTGAAAAGGACAGGTACAAATCAAGGTAAGGAATACACAAAAAGTAGCACATGTGAGTTTATCTTGTTGGGCAGACTGGATGGACCGTGCAGGTCTTTTTCTGCCATCATCTACTATGTTACTATGTAACTTCCTATTTCCTCAAGGGCGGGACACAGGGAGTGAGGGAAGGGCCGACGAAGCGATTTCTTCTTTACAGCAGCGCTGCAGATGGATGGAGCTCGTAGGCAGGTGGGGACCGTGTCGGGGGGAGGGGGGGGGGTGGCGCTATGCCAGGGGGTCCACGCCATCTTCATCTGCAGATGGACATAGTAACATAACATAGTAGATGACGGCAGAAAAAGACCTGCACGGTCCATCCAGTCTGCCCAACAAGATAAACTCACATGTGCTACTTTTTGTGTATACCTTACCTTGATTTGTACCTGTCCTTTTCAGGGCACAGACCATATAAGTCTGCCCAGCACTATCCCCGCCTCCCAACCACCAGCCCCGCCTCCCACCACCCACTAGGTCAGTCTGCCACTCCTCCACTCCGGAGCTCGTAGGCAGGTGGGGACTGTGTCAATGGGGTGGCGCTGCGCCGGGGGGGGGGGGGGGTGCCGTGTTGGTCTGCACCCGGGGGGGGGGGGGGTGCAGCGGCGATCCGCCCCGGGTGGCAGCTGCCCCCGCTACGCCACTGGATGGGGCACAAGAGAGGGGGCGAGGCAGAAATGTTGGACATGGCAGTGGAAGGGAGGAAGAGAGAAAATGCTGCATGGGGGGAGGGGGAAGAGAAGTGTTGGACCCATGGCACAAGAGAGGGAGAAATGGTAGAAAGTGGGAGAGAGGGAGATATATTGGACCTGGCGGTGAATGAGAGGGAGAGAGAAACACATGAGGTGGAGAGGGGAGAAAGGAGGAGATGTTGGATTCAGGAGCAGAAGGGTGATGGAGAGATGCCGGATAGTGGGAGTGAGGGAAGAGAGAGGGAGAAATATTGGAACATGGGGGAGAGGGCAGGAGGGAAGAGAGAAGGGGCAGAGAGATGTAAGAGAGATGTAAGGCTACAAGAGTGGGGTGGGGAGAAAGAGGGAGCAGATGCTTGGCTAGAAAGGTGGAGGGAAGGAAGATGGTGGAACCATGTGGGAGAGACCAGGAGGGGGAGGAAGAGGGTGGCAAGGCAAGGAAATGAATAAATAAATAAAAATACAGTAATCACAGAGGATAGAAATTTGGTAATGAAAGGGAATGGAGGGCTGAGGAAGGAGTGAGATAGGGAAATGGAAAAGCTAGTGGGTGAGAGAAGATGAAAATCTGATAGGTAGCTGTAAACTAAAAAGGAGGAGAACAGTGAAAGGGTGAAATTTGAGTTGACAGCAAGGCAGAAAGAAGAAAAAAGAGAGGAAAGAGCTAAAAGTAAGAACAGTCAATATGTCAGAAGCAGGTGTAGTGAAGGTAAAAAAAAGGCAAATGGACAGCAGCCGCTTGAAAGAGAATTAGAATATGACAGACAGGAAAGTATAAAAGAAACTGCAACCAACATGATGGAAAAATGCAATGTCCAGACCACAAAGGTAGAAAAAAGCAATGTATTTTGAATGTTTTAAATGGAATATGTTGGCTTTGGGAAATCTACATAGCAAATGTGTTTGTATTGTGTTCAGGAGAAAGGAAATGCATTTCTGTTTTTATTTCTCCAGTGTTGAAGTACATGCTAAGTTTAACTTTTTGGGGTTCCGAGTTCAATTTTTGTCTAAGTATTTTTATTTCTGATATGTGATCCCCTGTTCTGTATTTGGTGAGGGTCTGTTGGTGTGACAGTAATGGCAGGTGGGGAAATGGAGGGAAGGCAGGGAGGAGAGGGGATCTGGGAGGGAGCCCTAGCATGTCTAACACCAGTTCTGATCCTTGCTGTATAGCTGGTAGGGATCCCAAGCCTCCCCAGCTGAGGACTTCCTCCAAAGACGGCCAGAACCTCCTCCTACCAAGCTCTGCAGTCGGTGACAGCATGCTTGAGTCACTGACAGCTAAGCACGCATAGGGTGCTGGCATCAGTGGCTTACGGATGTTGCTGCTGCCTGCCAAGTTTGGTAAAAGGGAATTCTGGCCACCTTCAGAGAAAGTCTTCAGCTGACAGAGCTTGAGGATCCTTATTAGCTAATGTATTTATATTTTGCGGTAGGGCAGGGCAGAGAAAATATTGTGCCCACCCACTTTGGGCTCAGGCCCATCCAAAATTGGCTGTCTGGCTATGCCACTGGCCAGGACACCAACCGGGCACCCTAGGGGGCACTGCAGTGGACTTCATAAAATGCTCCCAGGTACACAGCTCCCTTTCCTTGTGTGCTGAGCCCCCCAATCCCCCCAAAACCCTCTACCCACAACTATACACCACTACTATAGCCCTTTTGGGTGAAGGGGGCACTTATATGTGGGTACAGTGGGTTTCTGGTGGGTTCACAGTTTCCTCCACAAGTGTAACAGGTAGTGAGGGGATGGGCCTGGGTCCACCTGCCTGAAGCGTACTGCACCCACTAAAACTGCTCCAGAGACCTGCATACTGCTGTCATGGACCTGAGTATGACATCTGAGGCTGGCACAAAATACTTTTAAAGATTTTTTTGAGGGTGGGAGAGGGTTAGTGACCACTGGGGAAGTAACGGGAGGTCATCCCCGAATCCTTCCGGTGGTCATCTGGTCATTTTGGGCACCTTTTTGTGCCTTATTCATTATAAAAACACGTCCGGGTGAAAACGTCCATGTTACGTACCTGCTTTTTTCGATTATGCCTCAAAGATATCCAAGTGTTAGGCACGCCCAAGTTCCGCCTTCACCATGCCTCTGACACGCCCCCTTGAATTTTGGACGTCCTTGCGAATGACTGCAGTTAGAGGGGTCCAAAATCGGGTTTCAATTATAAAGATTTGGACATCCCTGGGAGATGGACGTCCATGTTCTGATTTATGTCAGAAAATGGACACCCTTCTCTTTCGAAAATGAGCCTGCTAGCCTCTTTAGCCTTTCCTCATGTTGACGTCATCCCATCCACTTTATCATTTTCATCACCCTTCTCTGTACCTTTTTCTAATTCTGCTATATCTTTTTTGAGATTCATTGACCAGAATTGCACACAGTATTTGAGGTGCGATCGCACCATGGAGCTATACAAAGGCATTATATCATTCCCATTTTTGTTTTCCGTTCCTTTCCTAATAATACCTAACATTCTATTTATTTTCTTAGCCACCGCTGCACACTGAGCAGAGGGTTTCAATGTCTTCCAGTCTCCTAAGGTCTTCTTGTTATTTTTCACAATTCTCTTATGATTTAATAACTTTGCGTCATTGGCAAATTTATTTACCTCACTAGTTATTCCTATCTCTAGATCATTTATAAATATGTCAAAAAGCAGCGGTCCCAGCACAGACCCCTGGGAACCCCACTATATACCCTTCTCCATTGAGAATACTGACCATTTAACATTACTCTCTGTTTTCTACCTCCTATCTCATGACAAAACAGTAAAATCAAAGTGAGAAAAATTAAAAGAGCTACAAATATGCACAGGAAAGCCAGGCAATAGCAGTGATGAACAAAAAGAGATAGAGGCATTCGAAAAGGGAAGTATTAAAAAAGAAGGGGAAGAGAGGGGAGGTATTAAAACAAAGGTTCACGTATAACAAAACAAATAGCTGGTGGTTTGTGCCGATCTCAAAGAGCATGAAGGGGCCCAATTTTTTTTTTTTTATTTATCAATTTTCAAAATATACATTTACATATAATAAATGTGGGAAATATAGGAAATTATATAGGACAAATCCTTGTCCGTTAAGTAAAAAAAGAAAAAACAAATATGTAATGATATTGTTACTTAGTCCACATTATATTGATCAAGACACAAGGCAATTATTTTAAGGAAACTCTTAAACAAACATTTGTGAGGGTAGAGTCCATTCCCTGCCAGCGGTTTCAGCTTCCTACCGGGGCATCCATAACCAATTCACCACCACTTTCTCTGGCAATTATAAATTGTCTCAATTTTTCTGGTTCAAAAAATACATAATATACATTTTCCAAGGAAATAATACATCTACAGGCAAATTTCAACTTGTATATACCACCCAGAGAGAGAACCCGGGACCGAAGTCCCAGAAATTCTCTTCTCCTTCTTTGAGTAAATGTACTGAGATCTGGAAAGATTTGTATCTTCGAACCCAGAAATTGGGCTGAGATAAATCTGAAGTATAGTCTGAAAACATGATTCCTATCGGATTCAAAAGCAAAGGAAGCAAGAAGAGTCGTGCGTTCCGTAATTGTTTCTAAGGAAGATTCCAAAAATTGTGTCAAGTTTAAATCTGGAGCTGCCACTTGAGCAGTGTTAATTCCTGTAATATAGTAAGCCTTTATAATTGGAGGTAAAGCTTCTTTAGGAATTTGAAGTATTTCGAGGAAATATTTTTTCAACATCTCCAAAGGTGATATCAAAGGAGACTTAGGGAAATTCAAAAATCTCAGGTTGTTACGCCTGAGTGTCTACAAATCTGTACTCAGTGGAAAATCCTGAGTGTGATAGAACAGGTAAAAGTGAATCTATGTTTCAAAAAAACAACAAAAACCAGGGGAGAGACTCAAAGAAATGACATGGAAATACTTTTTGAACGAATAGGAGGAAATATTTTTTCAATCAATGAATAATTAATTAGGCCGTAGGATGTGGTAACAGTGGTTAGCATATCTGAGTTTAAAAAAGGTATGGCCAAGTTCCTGGAGGAAAGGTCCACAGTCTGCTATTGAGACACACATGGGGAAGCCACTGCTTGCCTGGGATTGGAATGTTGCTAACATTTGGGTTTCTGCCAGGTTCTTGTGACCCGGATTGGCCACTGTTGAAACAGGATACTGAGCTAGATGGATCGTTGTTCTGACCCAGTATGGCTATTCTTATGTTCCTATGTTTTTATCCTGTGGACCCCAGAGTGGGGTAGCCCATGATCTCTACATCTACATCAGGGTTGGGAAGCCACAGTCCGAGAGAGCCATAACCCAGTCGGGTCTTCAAGATGTCCATAATGAATATGCATGAGATCTATTTATATACAATAGAAACAGTACATGCAAATGAATCTCATGCATATTCACTGTGAAAGCCTGACTCATTTGAGGCCCTCAAGGACTGAGGTTACTCACTCCATCTCTACATGCACTTTGCTGGATCACCTGTATGGCTCCTCCCTTAACTCTTCCCTCTATAATCAGTTTAGTAAATGAGGGTGGGGGGATAATCTTCAGTTCTATTGGGCACATTCTTCGAATGGACCACCCACTACTGAGATCTGATTGACTCCTTTCTGGAAGAGAGGCTCAGAAGTTTCTTCCAGTAACAACAAAGTAAAGAACATTTGGGCAGCCTGATACATTTGTCCCCCCACGGAAAGAGATTTCTTACCACATAACAATGAAATTTACCCCAAAACAGTAAGAAATATCTATATTAATAATTCTCACCTCCAATTCTGAAGCTCACAGTGTGGCAGGGAAACACTGAAGCCCTGTACTGTTGTTGCCTGTCAGCACCACTCACTCTCACTGTCACTCATACACCCGCCCTCAGCCACGCCCCTTCCGGACATAATTCTCTACCTGAACGTTCCATTGAGGCCACAAGATCCTGCCACTTCCGTGAAGGGTTCGTAACTTCATGGTGGTGAAGCCTCTGTCTGTCTGTCACGCCCTCGCGTACAACGTCGTTACGTCGGGGGCGGAGCCATTGCGCCAAAAGCGTGACGTCGCCACCAGAGCCAGAGGAACAACAGGAAGGCAGGCGGAGCCATTTCGTGTTATGTCGGGGGCGGATCCATTTTGCGAAAACCGTGACGTCGCGACCACAGCCAGAGGAACAACAGGAAGGCAGGCGGAGCCATTTCACTGAACGTGTGACGTCGCGGATGCAACCCCCTGCCTCACAATGACCTCCCAGTGCACCAGCGATACACAAATGGCACCCACCACGACCTTCGAAAACGCGACAAAATGAAACCTGCCCATCCTGTTTCCCCAGGTATGTTAGGTGCGTCGCCGGGACACGAGGGGGGAGCAGCGGTATTCACGACCTGCATCGGGGTGGAAAGGGGGTGCAGTCACTGTGGACACTCGAAACCTTTCCCTCAAATCCCCTTGCTAGCGCCCGTTTCATTTCGTCCAGAAACGGGCCTCTTTTACTAGTATTATCTAAACCAAAAGAAATGTCCCACACTCACACCAACATACCGTCATTCAAGGAGACATAAACTTAAATTTATAATTCTAATGTATAAAAAAGGGTGTCAGCTAAATTTAGTACCCGAATGCCTTAAGGCATTAGGTGTAGCTTCATTGGTGTGTAATTAATCCTAATTCTGTATCAACATGTTACTTCACTGTAGATATTTTCGCAAACTAGTACTGCAAAACTGAATTTATAAATGTATTTATTTATGTAAAAATGCATATATATCTCCTATTCACAGTATTATTTTTTTATTTTATTTCATATATAATCTACTAACTAGGAGGGGAAAAATTGAACACTCAATAATGAAATACATAACACAAAATACAAAAATAAAAAAAAGAAAGAAAAAACCAATACAACATTCACCTCTTTTCCCAAATTTCAGCAGAAGGAACATAATTTTAAAAACCCATCCCAATTCTTTTTACTTCCTAAAAGCCTGAATAAATTCTAAGGGGCCTTTTAATAAGCCATGTAAGCGTCTATGCGCGCCCAATGTGTGCCAAAATGGAGTTACTGCCTGGCTACCACGTGGCACTTATGATAATTTCATTTTTGGTTGCGCGTATTGGGTACGCACCAAGTGGAAATTGACGTGCGTAGGTCATTACCGCCCGTTTACCGTGTGAGACTTTACTGCTAGTTCAATGTCTGGCGGTAAGGTCTCAGACCCAAAATGGACGCGTGGCAATTTTCATTTTGCCGCACGTGCATTTTTGGCAAAAAATGTTAAAAAGGCATTTTTTATAGGTGTGCTGAAAAATGATTCTGTGGGCGTCCAAAACACGTGTCTACACTACCTTCAGGCCATTTCTCAGTGCGCCTTTGTGAAAACATAGCTAATCTTCCCTAAGGAAGGATGGACCAACAACCAAGTTCCTGTCAATCTCAAGGAGCAAGGTGGTTCATAGAGCCTCAGGGTTTTCTTCAACTATTCAGGAGTGATACTAGTTAAAGTCTTTAAAATAAGCATCTACACTTTAAAATGTATCTTAAAATGCACAGGCAACCGATGTAAAGATTTCAGAGAAGACGTAACATGATCATTATGTTGTAATCTCACAATCAAATGCACAACAGCATGTTGTACAACCTGTAGAGTCTTACAACAAGATGGAGCTAAACCGAAATAAAGACTAGTACAATAGTCTAATCTAGACAAAAAGTGGCCTAGTGGTTAGAGCACCGATCTTGAAATCCTAGAGATGGCCAGTTCAAATCCTACTGCTGCCCCTTGTGATCTTGGGCACGTCACTTAACCCTCCATTGCCTCAGGTATAAACTTAGATTGTGAGCCCTCCTGGGACAGAGAAATATCCAGTGTACCTGAATGTAACTCACCTTAAGCTACTACTGAAAAAGGTGTGAGCAAAATCTAAATAAATAAACTATCCTAAAAGTAGATTGGGGGATCATAGGTTTAATTTTACTTAAAACATGTAGCTGATACAAACAAGTTTGAACTATCTTTGCTACCTGTGCTTTATGTCTGGGGTCCAAAAATTAAGGAATAATCTTTTTGAGAAAGTGAATTTGTGAAATCTTTACTCATTATAGTTGGGAAAGCTCCAGACGCCATCAACATGCCGCCTCCCGTTTCTTCGGTCGCCTCCGGTCTCCGCAGGTAAGATTCAATAAAACCCAGCACTGAAGCTGGGGGCCGGATAGGGGTCCCTGCCGCAGCTGAACGCCATCTTCGCTTCGGCATTTCAGAGGATTAAAGTTGTGTGGAGCACCTGAACATGTATACCCTGGAGGAAAGGAGGAACAGGGGTGATATGATACAGACGTTCAGATACTTGAAAGGTATTAATCCGCAAAAAAATCTTTTCCGGAGATGGGAAGGCGGTAGAACAAGAGGACATGAAATGAGATTGAAAGGGGGCAGACTCAAAAAAGATGTCAGGAAGTATTTTTTCACGGAGAGGGTGGTGGATGCTTGGAATGCCCTCCCGCGGGAGGTGGTGGAGATGAAAACGGTAACGGAATTCAAACATGCGTGGGATATGCATAAAGGAATCCTGTGCAGTAGGAATGGATCCTCAGAAGCTTAGCCGAAATTGGGTGGCCGAGCAGGTGGGGGAAGAGAGGTTGGTGGTTGGGAGGCGAGGATAGTGGAGTGCAGACTTATACGGTCCGTGCCAGAGGCGGTGATGGGAGGCGGGACTGGTGGTTGGGAGGCGGGAAATACTGCTGGGCAGACTTCTACGGTCTGTGCCCTGAAAAAGGCAGGTACAAATCAAGGTAAGGTATACACATATGAGTTTATCTTGTTGGGCAGACTGGATGGACCATGCAGGTCTTTTTCTGCCGTCATCTACTATGTTACTATGTTACCACGACAGGTTCAATCCGCCATCTTGGATCCGGAATAGTTTCTTCATATCTTTGTAGTCCGGTCCTAATTTGGTTTTGTAGTAGGACCTTTTGGTTTGTTTTATTGCGTATTTGTATTTTCTATGTATTTGTTTCCATGCATTGAGTGTGTGTTCATCTTTTCTCTTACTCCATACTCATTCAAGTTTTCTAGATTGTGTTTTGAGTTTTTTTTAGTTCACCATTGAACCAAGGTATAGTGTTTTGTCTTTTTGATATTTTTGTTTCTAAGGGTGCTATTTTGTTTAGTATGCTGTTGCATCTGCCATCCCAGCGGTTGAGATAAAGTATGGAATCATTGCATGTTGTCCATTCATTGTCGTATATTTGTTGCCAGAATATTTATGGATCGATTCGCCCTCTTGTAGTGTAAGTAGTACGTTCTGGTGTACTGTTTGAGCCCTTTTTCCGCCAATTTAGAGTTAGGTTTAGTTTGTAATGGTCAGTCCAAGGTATTGCTGTTCATTAGATGTCTGTTATTAATAGGTTATTGTCTGTAAGTAGTTTATGTGATAGGAGGTCCAATGTATGTCCTTTGACATGGGTAGATTGCATGTGGGGCCATTTAAAATCCCAGGACTGTAGGAAGTCTTTACATTCAAGTGCGTTTGTGGAGCTTTGGTTGTGAATCCATGTTTCATTGATAAAGATGAGATCGAGGTTTTCTGAGGTGATCCAATCTGATATTGTTGTTGTTTTGTTGATTACGGATCTAGCATTGATGTAGCCTACCTGGATGTTTTGGTATAGGGCATCTAGGTTTGGTGTTATGTGGATTTTTGTTAGTTGTCGTTCCTTGGGTGATGTGTGTTTGTTGTGGTCTTTCCTTTCGTTTTGTTGGTGATGTCCATGTTTAGATAGTTTTCCTTTAGTGTGATGAGAGTCAGTTTGGTAGAGTGTGGAATGTTTGATCAGTCTTTGGTGATTTTGTAGGGTGGGTATGAAGTAATGTTCTGTGAGTGGGATGGATAGTGCTAGGTGGATCAGTGAAAGGGAGTAGATTACCAGAAGTATTTTGATTGTGTTCATTTTGGTGTCAATTTAGGATATATAGGTTAGTCACAGTCAGATGCTCGGGAGTGAAGTCCTGGACACCTATAAGTCAGGCTTACAGTGAGAGTGGGAGCTCAGTTCTGATGGGAATACAGGCTCACAGTGAGAGTACAGCAGTTCTGATAGAAGTAGAGCCTCAGAAATTATAATTTCTACGTATATCCAAAATGCGCGGCAAAAAATAATTCCTATTTTCTACCACGTGGCGCTAACCAGCAGTGTACGCACGCTGACAATTACCGCCCGGTTAAGGCGCGAGGCCTTATCGTGAAGTCAATGGGCGGCGGTAAGGTCTCAAGCCCAAAATAGGCACAGGCTGATTTTTATTTTGCTGCACATCCATTTTCAGCAAAAAAAAAAAGGCCTTTTTTGCAGTCGTGCTAAAAAATGGACCTGCACACATCCAATACACGTATCTACACCATTTTTCAGCACACGTTAGTAAAAGGACCCCTCAGTTACATTGCTGTTAAAGTGTGGAACAGAACCCCTGTTGAAATTCGGAGTACTTCTGAATATGTAGATCTACTATTGGTATTTGAATATTAGTGTAACCAGCTTTGATTCCAATTGGATTTAAGTGGGTATAAGAGCTGGAAATGGAATAGAGTGGAATTTCTCCAGATATGTTACAGTTCTATGAGAACAATGTGCAGGGCTTTTTTAGGAGATCTGTTGACTTCGTGAGCATGTGGGGTACCCTCCCCTTTGCTCTAACGGGCTGGATTTTTTTTTGTATAATATGTTGATCATTCCGTGATGATTGTATCTTTTACAAACTCTGCCAATATGGTCACATTGGGGAGGTGTAAGGAGGTTTCAAAAAGCACTTAGGGTTTTTTTTTTTGTGGGGAGGTAGGAAACACAGACTTTCACACATTGATGCTCCCCAGGGACAAAGGTGGTTTTGGTCCCCTGGACCTCCATGTATACAATTTAGCATCTGGTCTGAGAAAACATAGGGATTGGTGCCTGGGAACTGCTCATTCTACTCCATTATCTTTAGAGGCAGAACCTTTATCTTGTACATCAAATCTATACTTATTGCATGCAAAGATATCAAGGAGAGATCCAGCACTTCGCACTCATGTAGTGTGGAGATACACGAAGCAGACTTGGCAGAAACTCTGTGGGGTTTTGTGGGTAACTTGGATTTTCCCACCAGCTTTTTCCAAAGGTCCAGGTAGTGAAAACGGAAGAATGAAAGAGTCAGAAAGGTGCTTTTAAAAAGGTTATAAAGTTTTTTCGAGAAAAACTTTGAAAGAGAACCTCTTCAACAAATGACAATCAACAAGTAGTGCATTCAATAGGAACAGTAGTGGAAAGAGGTGCAAAAAGAGGTTATTTCCCCACCCCGCAGGTGCGGTAATAACCCCTCCACTCACAGTAAAACGGACGCCTACCATTTTCTGTCTGTTCTGCAGTGTTCAAGTTGTTCACTCATTGGTGCCTGTCGGCTGCTTGCACCGCCTCCTCCAGTCACTTCAAATTTTTTACAATTCCTATTGGTGCAACTCAGAGAGTCATCCTTTGTGGGCTCGGCACGTGCAGGGAGGGAGGACAGCCAAGAGAGAGAGAGTGTGATTTGAGTTTTTTCCCCATCTTGAAGAAGCCTGACACTGTTCTCCGATCAAGCTGTCTGTCTGCAGTAGAATGTAAGCCTTATAATTTCCCTGTAACTTTTCGCTTCCATCCCCCTCCCTCCGAGTCCCGACCTGTCCAACATGTGCTGCTCGCTGTAGTTTAAGTGGAGGGCGAAAAAAGATTTCTTTTTTTTTGTTTCCTTTATCTAATTTATTTATTTAGATTTTGCTTACACCTTTTTCAGTAGTAGCTCAAGGTGAGTTACATTCAAGTACTCTGGATACTTCTCTGTCCAAGGAGGGCTCACAATCTAAGTTTGTACCTGAGGCAATGGAGGGTTAAGTGACTTGCCCAAGATCACAAAGAGCAGTAGTGGGATTTGAACTGGTCACCTCTGGATTGCAAGACTGGTGCTCTAACCACTAGGCCACTCCTTCACTCTAAGACCTGCAGTGCTAAATCCCTTGTTTCCCAGTGTTAAATCCCCTCCCCCCCCACCAGTATGGCATCTCCGTTCCATCACCCTCTCTCCCTCCCTCCCGACCTGTCCAACATCTCCTCTCCTCCTTCTGCACTTATTTCCTAAGTTACTACTACTACTACTACTATTTAGCATTTATATAGCACTACAAAGCGTACGCAGCGCTGCACAAACATATAAAGAGGTCCCTGCTCAAAGAGCTTTCCGTTGTCCCACGGCCCTGCAGGCGAAACGGCGCCCTCGCGTCACACGTTCTTCTGACTCTGAGCAGATAGGCAGAAAAATAAATGGTTGGGGAAAACAAAACAACCAGACAACAAGGGTAGGGTAAAATTATGTATCATACCTGATAATTTTCTTTCCCTTAATCATAGCCGATCAATCCATAGACTGGTGGGTTGTGTCCATCTACCAGCAGGTGGAGATAGAGAGCAATCTTTTGCCTCCCTATATGTGGTCATGGGCTGCCGGAAATTCCTCAGTATGTCGATATCAAAGCTCCATCCGCAGGACTCAGCACTTAGAGAATTACACCCACAAAGGGACACTCTGCCCAGCTCACCACTGCCGAAGCGGGGGAGGGGAAATATTCCAGCGCACCACCGTCGGGGCGGTGGGCGGGAAACCACACCCGCCGACGCGGGGGGAACTGGCTTATCCTGCTACCGCAACCGCGGGAGGAGCTGGCTTACCCTAACACCGCCGAAGCGGGAGGGATACAAAGCTACCCTACAGCTGCACGAAGCAGGAGGGAGCGCCGGCATAATTTAGTTATCAATCCAGCCACCGCCGAAACGGGGGGGGGGGGGGGGGGGGGGGAGAGGAAGCAGCAGCTCACTGTAACACAAAATCGTCTCAACTCGAAGAAACTCCAATTGGAAGAACACGATGTCCTCGTGAACAGGAACTAAAGACTGAACTTGAACCTGAAATATAACCAGAACACAAACAATACAGATATCTGGGAGGGGCTATGGATTGATCGGCTATGATTAAGGGAAAGAAAATTATCAGGTATGATACATAATTTTACCTTCCCTATCATCAAGCCGATCAATCCATAGACTGGTGGGATGTACCGAAGAAGTACTCACCCAGGGCGGGACATGGAAATCCCTGAAGCTCCAAACTGGGTCTCGGCCTGAGCCGCCACATCCAAGCGGTAATGTCGTGAGAAGGTATGAGCCGACAACCAAGTAGCCGCTCTGCAAATCTCTTCCAAGGAGACAGATCTGGACTCCGCCATCGAGGCTGCTTGTGCTCTAGTAGAGTGTGCCTTCAGCCGAATAGGCGGAATCTTCCCTGCTGCCACATAAGCTGCCGCGATCGTCTCCTTGACCCAACGTGCCACCGTAGGCTTAGATGCCTGCAGGCCCTTACGAGGGCCTGCGAACAGCACGAACAGGTGATCCGATTTCCGGAAATCATTGGTCACTTCCAAGTATCTGATGATGACCTGTCTAACATCCAGACATTTGAGCGCAGGGTACTCCTCTGGGTAATCCTCCCTACGAAAGGAGGGTAGGCAAAGCTGCTGATTCACATGGAATAGAGAAACAATCTTGGGCAGGAAGGAAGGCACTGGGCAAATCGACACTCCTGCCTCAGTGAATCGCAGGAACGGCTCTCTACACGAGAGCGCCTGGAGCTCGGAAACTCTTCTGGCTGAGGTGATAGCCACCAGGAAGACAGCTTTCAACGTCAGGTCCTTCAGTGATGCCCTTGGCAAGGGCTCGAAAGGCGGCTTCTGCAAGGTCCGTAGCACCAGATTGAGATTCCACGAAGGCACTATCGAGTGCAGAGGAGGGCGCAGGTGATTAACTCCTTTGAGAAAACGCACCACATCTGGCTGTGAAGCCAGGGAAGCCCCCTTCAGACGACTCCTGAAGCAAGCCAGAGCCGCCACCTGGACTTTCAGCGAACTGAGCGACAGGCCTTTCTCCAGCCCCTCTTGCAGGAACGCCAACACTGAAGATATTGGAGCAGTGAAGGGCGATACAGAGCCTGCCTCGCACCACGACGCAAAGGTACGCCAAACCCTGGCATAAGTGGTAGAAGTAGAGCGCTTCCTCGCTCTCAGCATAGTGGCGATGACGTTGTCTGAGAAGCCCTTCTTCCTCAGCCGCTTCCGCTCAAGAGCCAGGCCATAAGACCAAAGGGGGAGGGATCCTCCATCACCACGGGACCCTGATGCAAGAGGCCCCGCTCTGCTGGCAGCCGCAGAGGGCCGTCCACCGAGAGTCTGATTAAGTCCGCATACCAGGGACGTCTGGGCCAATCCGGACCCACCAGGATCACCCGGCCCGGATGCTTTGCCACCCGGCCTAGCACCCTGCCCATCATGGGCCAGGGCGGAAACACGTAGAGAAGCTCCTGTGCCGGCCACTGCTGGAGAAGAGCATCGACTCCCAGAGATCGAGGGTCCCGTCCTCTGCTGAAAAAATGCGGCACTTGGCAATTGGCTGAGGACGCCATCAGATCCAGGCTGGCCGGCCCCAGCACTTCGTGATGTCCAAGAACGCCCGAGCAGACAGCTGCCACTCTCCGGGATCCAAGGTATGGCGACTGAGAAAGTCCGCCTTGACATTCATGACTCCCGCAATGTGGGCCGCCGACAGCTGTTCCAGATTCGTTTCTGCCCACAGGCATAGCTTCATGGCCTCCTTGGCTAGAGGGGCGCTCCTGGTACCTCCCTGGCGATTGACATAGGCCACAGCCGTGGCATTGTCCGACAGGACCCGTACAGGCCTAAGCACCAGTACCGGGAGAAACTCTAGAAGCGCCAACCGAATGGCTCGTAGTTCCAGGAGGTTGATGGACCATTTAGTCTCTACAGGAGACCAGAGCCCCTGCGCTGTCCGTCCCAGGCATTGGGCTCCCCAGCCCGTCAAGCAGGCATCCGTCGTGACGACAACCCACTCCGGGGTCGTAAGAGGCATTCCTGCAGACAGCTTGTCTGGCTTCAGCCACCAACTCAGCGCCTTTCGCACCGCTGGATCCAAGGGAAGGCGTACAGCGTAATCCTCCGAGACTGGAGTCCACCGCTGCAGAAGAGAGTGCTGTAGTGGTCTCATATGAGCCCTGGCCCAGGGCACTACCTCCATCGTGGCCGTCATGGAGCCCAACAGCTGCACATAGTCCCAAGCCTGAAGAGTAGAGGAGGCTAGGAACTGGTCCACCTGGGTTCGAAGCTTGACGCTCCGGTTGCCTGGCAGGAACACTCTGCCCACTTGGGTGTCGAATCGAACTCCCAGATACTCCAGGGACTGAGCCGGGCGCAGCTGGCTTTTCTCCCAGTTGATGATCCATCCCAGGGAGCTCAGAAGAGCAATGACCCTGTCTGTAGCTCTCCTACACTCCGCATAGGAAGGGGCTAGGATCAGCCAGTCGTCAAGATAGGGATGGACTTGCACTCCCTTCTTGCGGAGGTAAGCCGCGATGACCACCATTACTTTGGAGAAGGTCCGCGGAGCCATAGCCAACCCGAACGGGAGGGCTCTGAACTGGAAGTGTCGGCCCAGTACTGCAAAGCGCAGAAAGCGCTGATGAGGCTGCCAGATGGGAATATGTAGGTAAGCTTCCTTGATGTCCAGGGATGCCAGGAATTCTCCCTTTTTCACCGCAGCTATTATGGAGCAGAGAGTCTCCATCCGGAAGTGCCGTATCTTTAAGGCCCAATTGACTCCTTTGAGGTCGAGGATAGGCCGCGCAGCACCTCCCTTCTTTGGCACCACAAAGTAAACGGAGTAACGTCCCTTGTCAAGTTGATCTACTGGCACTGGGACCACCGCGCCCAGGCGGAGCAGGTTGTCCAAAGTCTGTTGTACTGCCGCCGCTTTGACTGGAGACTTGCAGGGAGAGTTTACAAACCCGTCTCTTAGGGGCCAGCAGAACTCTAGCTTGTAGCCGTCTCTGATGACTTCCAGAACCCAAGTGTCTGAAGTTACCCTGGTCCACTCGCCCAGAAACGAGGATAGCCGTCCTCCGATCTGCTCTGGGGCATGGACCCGGGCCCCGTCATTGGGTACGAGACCCTGGGGGAGGGCCGGAGGAAGAACCCATCCGCTTGAAAGAAGAGGAGGAAGAGGAGGCCGACTTGCCCGGGCGATACCGACGGGCTTCCTGAAATCGGCCCGAGTCCTGACCTCTGGCAACCTCTTGCCCTTAGATGTGCCGAGCTCGGTTACGATCTTGTCCAGCTCGTCCCCAAAGAGCAGCTTGCCCTTAAAAGGCAACTTGGCTAGGCGAGATTTTGAGGCATGGTCAGCCAACCAGTGCTTAAGCCACAGCCACCGCCGGGCAGAAACTGTCTGAGCCATGCCTTTAGCCGAGGCTCTCAAGACATCATACAGCAAGTCCGCCAAGTAGGCGAAGCCCGACTCCAGGGCTGGCCAGTCCAGAAGAATCCAAGGGGGAAGACTGCTGCAAAACGGTCAGGCATGCCCTGGCCACATAGGAGCCGCAAACCGAGGCTTGCAAACTCAGGGCGGCCGCCTCAAAGGCCGACCTTAAGGACGCCTCCAATCTCCTGTCCTGAGCGTCCTTCAGGGCAGTGCCACCTTCCACCGGCAGAGCCGTCTTCTTAGTCACCACAGTGATAAGAGTCTACTGTAGGCCAGAGAAAAGCCTCCTGTTCACCCTCAGGCAGAGGGTACAGACGGGACATGGCTCTGGCTACCTTAAGGCTCGCTTCAGGGGCATCCCACTGAGCCGAAATTAAAGTCTGCATGGCTTCATGAACGTGGAAGGTTCTGGGCCGGCGCTTAGTTCCCATCATAATGGCCGAGCCCGCCGAGGCTGAGAGAGAGCCTTCCTCAGGAGAGGAAATTTTCAAAATGCTCATGGCCTGCACTAACAGGTTGGGCAAATCCTCTGAGCAAAAAAGCCATGCTGCAGAGGGGTCATCCGCTCCATCCGAGCGAGGATCAGTCTCCTCCAAAGAATCCCCTAAGGACCTTTGGGAGAACTCAGAAACGCTGCCCTCATCCACATCAGAGGAGACCGAGTCCCCTAGGGCCTGGAGATCCACCCGAGGGCACTGATCATGGAAGCCTCATCACTCTTATCAGACAGGGGAGCAGGGGCAGCGTTCTGCATAAGGAAAGCCTGATGCAGCAGCAAAATAAACTCAGGGGAGAAACCCCCCAGTCTGTGCACTTCTGCGCTCCCAAGAGCGGGGGAGAGGCGCGCTGCGCATCTAAAATGGTGTCTGCCGCAACACTCCGCGAAGGAGCCATGCGGGAAGAATGGCGCTTTAATTTCGCCGACTTTATACCATCGCCCGAGTCAAGGGCGACCATACCATTAAAGTCTCCCACCTCAAGGGCGGCCCAAGCAGAAGCCGACTGAGCAGCATGGCCGGCCACAACCGGGAGGGCGGCCAGCGGGGAATGGGCGCCTAAGGCGGGAAAAACCGCTGCACTGGAGGAAAACCCGTGGAACTCTCCCAATTCCGAAAAGGCGCCCAAGAAAGGCGGTCCGGGGAGCGTCTTTTCACGCCCTTGCCATCCACCGCCATAGCCATGTGGAGACCGTTCCGGGAACCCACTGCCCGCTAGGAAAAGGTAAAATTACCTGCTTCTTGCTCCGAGCTGCAACGATTTGGAGTCCCAGTGAGTAGCTGCAACCAAGAATGTCTTTCTGTCAAGGACGTCTATTTTTCTGGTTTTTTTTTTTTTTTTTTTACGGAGCCAGCGGGAGGGGGGAGAAAAGGAGGGACCTGGCACCACCAGGTTTGCACTTGCTCACGAAGAGCCCTCAACCCCAGGCACTCAACAAAACCTAAACCTTGGAGACCTAGCCAGAGCTGCTGCTGTGCGACCACACACCTGCTAGATAGAGAACATACTGAAGAATTTCCGGCAGCACATGACCACATATAGGGAGGCAAAAGATTGCTCTCTATCTCCACCTGCTGGTAGATGGACACAACCCACCAGTCTATGGATTGATCGGCTTGATGATAGGGAAAAAGAATTTTATTCTTCAGTCAGTGAATGGAAAATGTCAATTTTACAGTAAATGTATATGGCTTTCTTTTCATTTTGCAGCATGTAGGGTGCTATTTCGAGTATGGCTTCTTGGTGTTTAAATTTAATTTGTGTTCAGTGTTTGTTGTGACTGAGGCCAGGTACTCTGTTTTTTGTATGGAGTTTCTGTTTAAGCACATTGATGTTGTAGCAGGTCCCACTGCAATATTTAATGTTACATTTTCCTAGGTATGGTGACGGGTCCTTAAGAGTATAGGGACTGCTTCATATTTGCTGAATGGAAGAGAAGGGTGTTTCTTATAGTGGGGCAGGGAGGGGATCAATTGGTGAAAGCAGGGGAGGAGGGAGGGAAGATGGGGGGATGTATCTTTGATTTTTGCTTTATTATTATTATTGTTCATTTTTATACTGTAATAAAAAGATTTAAATATAAAATCAACTGTTGAGGCTTCTATGGATGGGGACAGAGTTCGCGGGGATTGGGCGGGGACGGGGACAGTGCTCGCACGGACGGGGCGGAGACGGCGGACAGAGTTTGCAGGCACGGGGTGAGGATGGGGACAGAGTTCGCAGGGACGGGGCGGGGACAAACTCTGTCCCCACGTCATTCTCTAGAACAGAATTCCTGAGCCGGCATGTCAAGCTCCATCTCTGGCTGTCTTAAAATCTAGGCAACAAGCCCACCTTTTTGATGCTGCTTTTAACTCCTAACCCTTACTCACTTGATCAGTACCCTTATCATCCCCACCTTAGTAATTCCCTTAGCTCTTATTTGTCCTGTTTGTCTGTCGAGCAGGGACTGTCTCTTCATGTTCAAGTGTACAGTGCTGCATACATCTAGTAGCGCTATAGAAATGCTAAGTAGTAGTAGTAGGAATTCAGCCCCTAAAATGCTATGTAAATATAGAAACTGAAGGCAGATATGGGCCGATATTCAGACTGTGGGAGGTAGCCAGGCTGCATCCCAGATATTCAATGCCGGGCTGTTTCCAGTGATTAGCATTGACTATCTGGTTTATATTTGGCCGAGGTTGGCCAGTTTCAACTTAACCGGCCAAGCCGATATTCAGCACTGGCCGGTTAAGTTGGAACCTGCCAAAGGTAGGCCTTCTATTGACATGCTAGAATATAAATCAAAACAAAATCCCGTAAATCTAGGATAGACTCTAGCCTGGAATCTATATGGGAACTCTCTGATCCAATGGGTCTCCAATCTTACAAGGAAAAAGGCCTCAAAGAGCTCTGGGATAGGAGGAAGTGACGTCACGGAGGCGAATGGCTGCCTAGTCTGTTAGCTCCTGCACTCCCCCACCGTTAAGCAGCACCAGAAGCGCCATCGGCAAAAAAATTTAGACCAGCACCACATTGGGCGACGAGTTATAATCCGGGCTCCACAAAATGAGTAAAACCGCGGCGGCGGCACAGCGGGGAAGCGAAAGAGCGCCGAAGAAACAATCCGCGAAGAGCTTCTCGCGCCCAGCTTCACCCGGCATGGCGGACTCGGAAGCGCCGGCTAAACACGTGGCGCCCAGTCCCGCTGCTACAAGGGAGCACTCCACAGCGGATTTGGCGAAATGCCTGGACGCGATTAGAGAGGAAATAAAAGCCTCTCGGGTTGAAATATTGGAGCACGTCGACGCTATAAGCTTGGATCTCAGAGAGCTGGGTGGCAGAGTAGAAACCCTAGAGGAAAGGCTCGATGAGCAGGAAGAGCAGCAAAGCTTGATGAGCTCACGCATTTCAAAGCAGCAAGAACAATATGAGGAACTTAAGTATAAAATGGACGACCTCGAGAATAGAGGAAGAAGACACAACTTGAGGTTCCGTGGAGTCCCTGAAAGCGGAGATATGGAAGATATCCAAACGCTGGGACAACAGTGCAGGACAAGGAAGGTGACTGATGCCTGGAAAAGCCTACACGAGGCCGGGTTGACTACATCGGAGACGGTGCCCACGGAGATGGCGGTGACAACAAAAGCACGCATGCAAAAGTGGAAGAGAGTCCCATCGAATGCGAAGACATCGAGACTTCAGACTTGAAAGCTCAAAGAGGACTCTGATGTTTAAGAATGGACTGTGCATAAGGTTTAATTTGAGGTGGAAATGGAGAGTGAGTGCATGAGAATGAATGTTGCCTAATGTGAGGTGAGCTGGTAGGGTGGAGGAGGGGGTGTTCATAAGCTGCATAATTGAATAGGGGGGTACGTGTGAAATAGGGAGACAGAACTGGGTGGGGTGTTGGCCTTCGGGGCCGCTTTCCTCTGGTTACCCATGCAATGCCGGAGGGTATTATCTGGTGAGTGGATGTCAAAGGGGGGGGGAGGGAGGGAGGACGAAAGTCAGAGGGGAGCGTGGGGAGGGGGGGAGGGGTATACACCTTTCTTGGAACATGCTGACAGAACAGACTTGGTAAATGGTGGGCTATAAGTTTTTCACTTATAATATAAAGGGCCTAAATTCTCCTTATAAACGGCATGATCTTTGGCGTGAACTGCGTCTCGCGCAACCACAAGTGGTGTTTTTACAAGAAACTCATCTCTTAAAAAAGCATGAGAAACTATTGTATTCCAAATGTTATCCACAGGTGGTGTGCGCCTCAGATGTCCTAGGAGTTAAAAAAAGAGGGGTGGCCATAATGTTTCATAAAAACGTCACAGTCCAGATCTTGCATACTAGAAGAGATAAGGAGGGAAGATTCCTCTTTTTGCATATCAGGTTGGAGCAGGAGGAGTATACACTGGTTAGTGTATACGCGCCCAATGAAAGACAGGAGCGTTTTTTCCGGCACCTTCAGAAGGAGCTGCAGGCTTTTGCTAGAGGGAAGCTGATAGTGGCCGGGGATCTTAACGCGACCATGAAGCCTGGCCTGGATAGGTCGACTCCTCCTGCCCCGGCAGACTGTAGAATTGCTAGAGCATTAAATAACCTTGTTGAGGGGATGGGGCTGTATGATGGGTGGCGCTTGGGGAATCCTAGAGGGAGAGACTTTACCTTTTTTTCCCAAGTGCATCATACTTACTCCAGATTGGATTACATTTTTCTTCATAAAACGTTATCGGAAGGGGGGGGGGGGGGGGGGGGAAGAATCCGATATAGGCCATATCACAATATCGGATCATGCCCCGGTCTGGCTTGCTGTTCCTTCCCTGAAGGAGGAGGAGCGAGATAAAAGATGGACATTTAATAACAGTTTGCTGCATGATCCTGAAACAGTAGCCAGTTTTATTCCCATACTTAGAGAGTACTTTGATATTAATCTGGACTCGGGGCCTACACTGGGTACCGTGTGGGATGCATTCAAGGCAATCTCAAGAGGACATTTTATTAAGTGTGCCAGTCAGAAGGCCAGATTACACCGGCAGAGGCTGGTACATTGCATGGATAGACTGGCTATACTGGAGGATAAATACAAAACTTCAGGTTCAGTAGCTGATTATCGAAAATTGCAAGAGGTGAGATTGGAAATAGCGGGGCTACACGAGGAAAGCTTGAAGTTTGTGAGTGCAAGGATGAAACAGGTTCACTATGCTTGCACTGACAAACCTGGACGCTTGCTAGCTAACAAATTGAGACAATTGAGAGCAGATCGACACATTTTAAGAATTAGAGATGCTGGGGGTGTCATAACGCACAAATCAGCACAGATTAGGGACTGCTTTGCCCAATACTATGAGAACCTCTATAGAGAGGATGCCGTGGTACAGACTGGGGAAATAGAGAGGTACTTACAGGCAAGGGGGCTACCGGCTCTCTCTGATACACAAAAGAGAGAGTTGGAGGACCCAGTGGGGGTAAAGGAGGTGATAGAAGTGGTGAACGCATTACCAAGGGGGAAGGTGCCAGGATTAGACGGCTTCACGAATGAGTTCTTTAAGGCATATGTGATGGAGCTAGCGCCTTACCTGACGATGATAATCAATGCTGTCAGGGAGGGGGCACCGTTCCCTAGGACTATGATGGAGGCATGGGTAGCGGTAATACCAAAACCTGGCAAGGATCATACTGAATGTGCCTCATATAGACCCATCTCGATCCTTAATACAGATGTCAAAATTTTGGCCAAGGTGTTGGCTAACCGTCTGGGGAGGGTACTCCCCTGCTCGATCCACCCGGACCAAGTGGGATTTATAGCCAAGAGACAGGCCATGGATAACATACGCCGCACAATAGATCTTATATACACAACACAGAAAAAAACACGGCCCGCAGTGCTACTCGGTCTGGATGCAGAAAAGGCGTTTGACCGGGTGCACTGGGGGTATTTAGATAAGGTCTTGCATAGAGTGGGAATTGGACAGCATTTTAGAGCCTGGATCCAGGCCTTATACTCTTTGCCGAGGGCTTGTGTGAGAGTAAACGGGGGGAATTCAGTGACATTCGCATTGGGGCGCGGAACCAGACAGGGGTGTCCACTGTCTCCATTACTGTTCGCTCTGGCGATGGAACCTCTGGCAGCAGCTATTCGCGAGAATAATGATATTACTGGAGTGCAGGTTAGAGGGCAGGAGTATAAAATTGCGCTGTTCGCAGACGATGTGCTGCTGTCACTAACGAACCCACTGGTTTCTTTGCCTAACTTAATGAAAGAAATAGGGGACTACACACGGGTCTCGGGCTACAAATTGAATGCTAGCAAATCTATGGGCTTAGCTGTGGGAGTCCCACGGGGATTGATGGAGACACTGAAGACATCTTTTGCATTTAAATGGGAGAGGTGTGCACTATGCTACCTAGGAGTAAAGCTTACGAGTGACCTATCAGAGCTTTTTGAAGCTAATTATCCAGCTCTGAAGAGGGAGGTGCAGACAGACTTAGACAGATGGGCTAATATGGGATTGTCTTGGTTCGGGAGGATCGCGGCGATTAAGATGAACATCTTGCCCCGTCTTTTATATTTATTCCAGGTTCTTCCATTACAAGTACCCCGAACCTTTTTCTCAGGTCTCCAAGATAAGTTGATCCGCTTTATCTGGAATCAGAAAAGACCAAGGTTATCACGGGCTCTTCTATATAAAAGTAAAAGGTTAGGAGGGCTGGGTGTGCCAAACTTGTTCTGGTACTATTGTGCAGCACAGACTAGAGCGGTGGTGGACTGGTTTAGGAAAGATAGTTATAAATTGTGGATTGACATTGAACAGGATTTAGTGGGATCGCGGAAATTAGCCCATTTAATGTGGCTTCCTAACAAATATAGGGGTAGAGTTGACATGTTCCCGCCCACAGTACAAGCTACGTTCTACTATTGGGATCTTATGTTTCCAGAACGTCAACCGCCGGTATCGGGCTTAGCTCCCATAGCAGAAAATCCAATGTTTGAGCCAGGTATAGGAAATAACACCTTCAGGAGATGGGCAGATTCTGGGCTGGATTTGTTGGGACAGATGCATGTAGAGGAGAAAAAAGTGCCTTTTGTACAGCTGGTGGATGATTTTGGGCTCAGGGATAAGGATCACTATGCTTACACACAGGTACAACACTTTTTGACAGGCCAGGCTTACAAAGGAAGTCTGAAGCGGGATACGCATCCATTGGAGGAAATATGCGTAGACTCTAAGATTGAGCGAGGACTGATATCCTTCCTATACGCACAATTGATGGCCACTGCCAGACCATATGTAAAACATAGGAGGAGGTGGGAGCAAGAATTACATTTCACATTACCGGAGGCGGACTGGGTTACACTGGAGAAAAGGATTTTGAAATCAGCTCGAGCAGTGAGTATGCAAGAGAATGCTATTAAAGTATTTTATAGATGGTATCTGACGCCGGTTAGACTGCACCACATGTTTGCTAGAGTGCCAAAGGAATGTTGGAGAAATTGCGGGGGAGAGGGGACAATGGGGCACATTTGGTGGTCTTGCCCTAAAGCAAAGGCTTATTGGAAGGGGATACAAGCCCGTATTCAGAAGTGGGTTGGCAAATCTGTGAGGTGGCATCCTCTAACTTTCTTATTTGGGCAGCGACCAATAGGCCTCACCTCAGACCAGTGGCTTCTGTTGAGAGGATCCCTACATGCAGCTCGTTTGAACTTAGCACAACACTGGAAGTCACCCTTGGTACCCTCAATGGTGAGGTGGAACACCAAGGTGCGCTACATATGTGAAATGGAGAGACTGACTGCCCAGAGAGCTAAAACTTTGCCTGCATGGGAAAGGGTGTGGGAACCCTTTCTAAAAAATTGTTCCGACTAATGGGTATGATTACAGAGCATTCGGAAAGGGGTGGGGGGGGAAGGGGGAGTAGAATAGGGGAAGTTAAAAGTATAAAAAATGTAAAAACTTGAAGTAGAATTGGTGTTTATTCTAACATTGTTACTGAATGGATGGTATTACTGTTACACACTCATGTAAAGCTTGCTGGACACTGTGCCATAGTATATTGTTGAACATAGAGTGATTATTGTATTGATTTTGCAATGTTCAATAAAGACTTCTATAAAATTTAAAAAAAAAAAAGCTCTGGGATACTCTGTATCTATAGAGCTGAACAGATCAATCAGACCCTCTCTTCATCATCGGCCATTAAAAACCTTTTCATGCTAGGTAACATCAAGCACCTTCAATCATATACTTTATACTCAATGTTCCGTTATTACATTAAATTCTTATCGTCTTACACGGTACATTAACTCTTCTATTTCAATGCTTCCAGGCTCGTCTATCAAACGGTGAGCTATAGTAGTAAAAAGGACACTTATCTTTTCTTGTGCCTGTTCTTGTCGGCATTAGACTCATCTGCTGCTTTCTTTATCTCAACAACACTTCAAAACTTTTGTGTTGTGACTTGCTGTCTTCACCCCTCTGCCCCAAGCTGACGGTGGCCAGCGTTTCGCGCTGCTGCTTCAGGGTCTTGGTGGCAGGGTTACATTATATTACTCGGGGCAGCCAGATCTGGCTGCCAAACTTAGCCGGCGATGCGCTGAAAATCAGTTGGTAGCCAGTTATATTGTGCAACATAACAGGCTATCTACTAAGCGTTAACAGGATGCTAGGAATTATTAGGAAAGGGATGGTGAATAAGACCAAAAATACTACAAAGTCTTTGTATCGCTCCATGGTGCATCCGCACCTAGAGTACGGCATTCAGTTCTGATTTCCGTATCTCAAAAAAGATATAGTAGAATTAGAAAAGGTTCAAAGAAGAGCGACTAAAATGATAAAGGGGATGAAACTCCTCTCGTATGAGGAAAGGCTAAAGAGGTTAAGACATAAGCATCGCCATGCTGGGACAGACCAAGAGTCCATCGAGCCCAGCACCCTGTCTCCGACAGCGGACAAAAAAACAAACAATTTGCCCCACCCATCCCAGAAATATTGAGTTCCCACGTCCATTCAATAACATTCTATGGCTTTTTCCTCCAGGAAGCCGTCCAACCCCTTTTTAAACTCTGCTAAGTTAACTGCCTTAACCACTTTTTCCGGCAACGAATTCCAGTCTAACTACGCGTTGAGTGAAGAAAAATTTACCACACTGCAGCTTCATCGCATGCCCCCTTGTCCTACTATTTTTGGAAAGCGTAAAAAGACGCTCCACATCGACCCATTCCATTCCACTCATTATCTTATAGACCTCAATCATATCTCCCCTCAGCCTCCTTTTCTCCAAGCTGAAGAGCCCCAGCCTCTTCAGCCTTTCCTCATCGGGAAGTCGTCCCATCCCCTGTATCATCTTTGTCGCCCTTCTCTGCACTTTGGAAAAGAGATGGATGAGGGGAGATATGATTGAGGTCTACAAAATCCTAAGTGGTGAAGAACAAGTAGAAGTAAATAGATTATTTACTTGTTCCAAAAGTACAAAGACTAGGGGACACTTGAGGAAGTTACATGAAAATACTTTTAAAACAAATAGAAGGAAATATTTTTCACTCAACGAATAGTTAAGCTCTGGAACTCTTTGCCAGAGGAGGTGGTAACAGCGGTTAGCGTATCTGGGTTTAAAAATGGTTTGGACAAATTCCTGGAGGAAAAGTCCAAACTGCTTGCCCTGAGATTTGTAGTATGGAGTGTTGCCATGATTTGGATTTCTGCAAGGTACTTGTGACCTAGCTTGGCCACTGTTTGGAGGGCGGGATGCTGGGCTAGATGGACCATTGGTCTGACCCAGTATGGCTACTGTTATATCCTTGAATCTTAGCAGAGATTGGGTGGCGATGCAGGTAATTGGGAAGCCAAACTGGTGCTGGGCAGACTTCTATGGTCTACACTCTGATCGTGACTGAATAGATATGGATGGGCTTGAGTGTAAATTTTAAGGGGCTTCGACATTAGCTTCAGAAATTTTAGTACAAGAAGAGTGCTGGGCAGAATGTGCCCTGAGAATGGCAAGGACAAATCAAACTCGCGTATACATACAAAGTATCGCATACCATGTAAAATGAGTTTATCTTGTTGGGCAGACTGGATGGACCATACAGGTCTTTATCTGCTGGCATTTACTATGTTTATCTAATCAGAAATGTTTGGGAAAGGAAAAGGGAAATGGGACTTGATATACTGCCTTTCTGTGGTTTTTGCAACTACATTTAAAGCAGTTTACATAGTACACCCAGGTACCTATTTGTACCAGAGACAATGGAGGGTTAAGTGATTTGCCCAGAGTCACAAGGAGCTGCAGTGGGAATTGAACTCATTTCCCCAGGATCAAAGTCCACTGCACCAACCACTAGGCTACTCCTCCTATTTTGGAGGGCAATGTTGGATCTTTCCATTTCTGTGCAATGCGAACTTTGCCAGTAAGCAATAACTGTCTGAGAATGAACATGTCCACCACATATGTACCATATCTCCCCAGGTGGTGCATCCCCTCCAGCATAAAGTAGAGGACTGAACTTGCCACTTATGTACCATACGAGTCCAGAATTTCTCAATAGATTGTTTTCCCACCAGCTTTTCCCAAAGGTCCATGTAGTGAAAATGGCAGGGTCAAAGAGTCAGAAAGCTGTTTCTAAAAAAGTATGAAATAAAGTTTTGTAGAGAAAGACATTGAAAGAGAACCTCGTCAAAAAATTACAATCAACAAGTAATGCATTCAATAAGAACAGTAGTGGAAATGAAATGGCGAATTTGGAAATACTGAAAGAGCGAAAGCATCACTTGGAATGTGCAGAAAATATCAGATATAGTCCATAGATTACCATGCAGGAATAACTTGGCCAAAGGAAAATTAGCTGGATCACTAGGTAAGCACAAAGTCCTTACATGAGAGTTAGCCAGGAGAGGCATAAGGGGAGTCAAGACAGGTGAAATAGATCTCAGAGAGCAAACCTTCCTCCAGCTAAGAAGAACAGAAGAAATAAAGAGGTGATGGCATAACAATGGAGACCAATTATGTGTGTTGGCAAAAAGATAAGCTAAAAGGATATGAGAGGAGGTTAGAGACTTCTCCAATTGGACCCAATGCGACTGAGCAAAGGGATTTATCCAACAATGAAGTGCTTTTAAACAGGCAGACCAAGAGGGGCATAATTGAACATGAACGCCCATCTCCATGGGCGTCTATCTCCGAGGACGTATACGTGAAGGGGCGGGACAGACCGTATTTTCGTAAAAGATGGGCGTCCATCTTTTGTTTCGATAATATGGTTGGTGCCGGGCAAATGCATCGGCTTTGGGTGGAATTGTTTTTCAGTGTTAATGGAAACCGAAGGCGCCCAGCTCAAAAACGAGTAACTCCAAGGCATTTGGTCATGGGAGGGGCCAGGATTCGTAGTGCACTGCTTCCACTAACTGAATGGAAAAAGCCCTTCCCTTACTAATCTGGAAAGGAATGGGCATGCATGAAGGAAATTGAATGCAAATGAGCTGCTCGCTGTTAGCTCATTTGCACATGATTTCCTTCCTAAGGAGGGTGCCCGAACTGCCCAGATGACCACTGGAGGGAATCGGGGATGACCTCACCTGACTTCCCCAGTGGTGATTAACCACATCCCACCCCCAAAAAAACAATGTTTCAAGTTTATTTTTAGAGTATGTCCTTTGCTATGCCTCCGTCCCTGCAACGGCAGTTGAGAATGTCCAAAATGCTTCCAACACCCTCTTTATTTATTTATTTGGATTGTGGATCACAAGTAGCAGCAGTGGGATTTGAACCAGCCATCTCTGGATTGCCAGACCAGTGCTCTAACCACTAGGCCAGTCTGCCACTCCTCTACGCCAGTTCCTTGAAATTTGGCTGTCCCTGTATGGAGAACAGTTCAGGCTGTCCAACCCCCCCCCCCCCCCCCCCCACAGTGATGGCCAAATTTCAAGGACATGGAGTGGAGTGGAGTGGAGAAGAGGAGTGACAGACTGACCTAGTGGTTAGAGCACAGGTCTGGCAATCCAGAAGTGGCTGGTTCAAATCCCATTGCTGCTACTTGTGATCCACAATCCAAATAAATAAATAAAGAGGGTGTTTGAAGCATTTTGGACGTTGTAGGGGTATTTCCCTGTGATCTAGCCTAAGCTGGTCTTGGCCTATACAAGCCTATGACATCAAACATATAAATGGCAAGTGACCGTACTCACCCGCAAATGCGCAGTAGAGACTTTCCCTCTCTGTCCCACCCCTGCGTCAATACGTGATGACGGGGGCGGGACAGAGAGGGAAACTGCGCGAAGGGGAGGGAGGGAGGGAACCGCCGAGGTCGGTACCGCTCCCCCCCACAACCGGAGTCACCGCCGCCGCCCCCCCTCCACCCGGCCTAGGCCCTCTCTTTGCAATTCATCTTACAGAGCCGAAAACGCAGCAGGCAGATCAGCTGAGCTGCCATCGGCCTTCCTTCCCTGCCTCTGTCCCGTCCCAGCCGACGTTACGTCACACGAGGGCGGGACACAGGCAGAGAAGGAAGGCCAATGGCAGCTCAGCTGATCTGCCTGCTGTGGTTTCGGCGCTGTAAGTTGAATCGCGAAGAGAGGGGCCGGCGACTCCGGGGGGGGGGGGGGGGGGAATGGTAGTGGCAACCTTGGGGGGGAGGGGCGGCGGCGACCTGGCGAGGAGGGTAGCTGGAAATCTCGCCCGTTTTAACGGGCATAACGGCTAGTCTGGGTATAATAAGATGGCTGCTGCAACATCTCTGTGTCAGCAAGATCCAGCTTCAGCTTGTGGAAAATCACTGACAGGCTTGCTGAAGCCAAGGACATTCTGTGTTCCAACCATCCCCCTTCTATCTCTGAGACACTGGGAAGGGAGTCACACTCATGGCACCAGAAGTTACCATCTCCAAGGTCACAAAACAAAGAACTCTTCTTACCCATGCACTGTACTGTATGAGGGAGAATTGGTCCAGGCTATCACCGAGAGAGGTCTGAAGACGCAGGGAGAGTGGGAGAAGTAAGTTAGTCGGAGACCCTCGGAGGAGTACCTGTGAGGGACCTGAGAAATCCAGCAAGGCTCGGGGTGAGCTAGAGACTGTATGATACCAATCTTGTGACATGCATAACTGGTGCAAATACCTGTGGCAGAGATATTGGCTCTGAGAATCAAAGGAGAGACTGGAACCTGCTTGTTTTCTGAGAAAGACCTGCACTACGTAAGACACAGACAGCAGAGAAAGCGTCTGGGGAGATTCTGCTCCCGTCTTATCTGAAGCCGTCATCAGGACAGCGTGGTAAGATCACAGTGATATATTTCCTGGTCTGGGGTTAGGCAGTGGTTTTATCTAAGTACGACTGGTTTATGTCAGCTCTTGGTCAGGGACAGCTGCTAATGTGTATTTTGCATAAAATGTGATAAGTTTTCATAAGGATCATTAGGATATCATTTGTACTGTTCTAATCATTACTGTACGTAGTCTCAGGATAATCAGAGTGTAGTTAGACAATATATTTTGTTAGTGCTATCAGTAAGAGATATTATATTGCATATAAGCTATTGCAGAGTGTCTATTTTTCTACCTGTAATAAATAATAACAATTATCATCTGTGACGTGGCTTTGGGTTTTTTTTTTTTGCGAAGAACAAAACACTGGCAGGCTGCAAGCACAAGGTTTCTTTATAATTTCCCCTAGACTGAGCGGAAACCTTGTAATAAGTTTTATCAGGGAATAATTATTGCGCTAATTACTTATTTTTCACCCTACAAATGGGGGCTTGCGTTCTGGGAATGTTTAGACCCGTAAGTTTGTTTTTTGTTTCAAAAAAAAAAAAATCCTAAGCTGCACAAGTCTGAGCTTTGGTTTTTTTTTACATTCTCTTACTGTGTTTTCACTGAAGACTGTTGAAGCTTATCTGGTAGTCGTAAATCTGTTGCTTTTGCCAGATTTATGACCTGGCAGTGAACCAGGTTTTTTCTTTTTTGTTTGTACTAGCTGTGTTAATTGCTAGCTGTTTTTTTTTTTCTTTCTTTCACTTTCCTGTCCGTACAGTGTCAGTATGACGGCACCTAGCCATAGGCTCTCGCCTCTAGAAGTAGCAGTGTTTGATGCAATGGTGGCAGGGGGCCAGTCTAAAACACTTATGAAGGGCTCTCTGAAGTCTATGTTGTCCTTATTTTGCAAAGAAGACGCACAAAGTTTCAAAGCATATGAGGTAGTCTTGAACCAAATCATGAAGGCAAAGCATAGATTGACTGTTCCAGTATTAGTGGAGCTCTCATGCACCCTGCTGGCCAAAATGGAAAGTGCAAGTTGTAATTGCTCTATATTGCAAAACGAAATTCAGCAGTTGCAGACTGAAGTTGACGCCCTAAAGAAAGAGAGACTTGATTTACAATTGGCTCTTGAGAGCAAAACTTCACAGGCAACTGGTGAAGGGGGGGTGACTGAGAGTTCCCATGATCATGGTATATGCGCCAAATGTGTGGGTCTTCATGACAAATGTGCTACTTTAGAGAAAGACAGATTGCATTGGGAACAGACTGCCCAATCTTTACAGACTGATCTGAGGCTGAAAAATGATTCCTTCTCTGCTAAATCATATCAATTAGAGGAGGTGATGCAAACTTTAAGTTTGCGAACGAAAGAAGTAAATCACACTCACTCCCGGCAACAGGAGGAGAGAGAAATGCATCAGGATATGATTTCTGCTTTTGGGCCTATGCTCCTCCCAAGAAGGCCACAGCTTTCTGCCCTGCCTGATGTCACCATGAACAATGGGCCTGTGCCACACCAAAGAAGGTCACAGCCCTCTACACTACCTGATGACATCAACAGTACACCCGCACCATCATTTTTGTCCCCTACTGGTGAGCAGCGGTATTCCACCCAGACACTTAAAAATAACACTTTGTCTAGGGAACAACACTCCCAAACAATGAAGACTATTCACACTATGATCAAACCTTTTAAGGAATCTTCCAAGGTATCAATACATGCTCATTTATGACTTTACAGGTCAATGCAGAGTCAGATAAACTGGCTTTACTGAAGTGGACGTTTGACGAAGAATGTCAGGTGTACTTGGAGGCTATAGTGGAAGACAGCCCAGACCTGTTTACTGTGGAACAAGCTTTGAAGAAGCGATATGGTCTGTTTGCAGATGACACGGAAGCAAAACGGGCGGCCTATAATATGCTCTGTGGTCCCAAGGAGAGTCCGCGTGAGTGGGCCTTTCGCTTGAAGCAAGCCTTTTACCAGGGGCAGGCCATACCAGACGCAAAGGATCTTGAATTTGGTGAATTCAGAAATCTTTTCCTGAAAGGGCTGCCTGAACGAGTGAGATTTCACTTGACGGAACAACAGAAAGAACCTTATTCCAAGCTTCTGAAACAGAGATGAGGTTTTTGATATGTGTCGCACCCGGCCCACGGTGGAGGCACCCAAACCCGCATCAAAGCATCGCAGCTCTGGGGCTCAACCCAGTGTTTGTGCAGTCACCTCCACCCTTGCACTGGAAAACAAGGTGTCAAGTCCGTCGACACAATCACGGCCTAGCAATACCCAACCTCGCCAGCCAGGTGGCACTGCGCAACCTGCTGCGCGTGAAGGACAACAACAAGACCCAAATAAAAAGCATTTTAACAAAAGGCAGAGGGCTCAAGATAAGATCAGAAAGCAGCAAGCACAGATTGAACAATTGTTGGCGCAACTGCAACGAACAAATTCTGAAACCGCACCTCAGCCATCCTCTTCACAAACCAGAGGAGGCAACTTTTTGAAGAACAAGGAGAAGCCTTTCGGGCCAACCACGACTGGGCCTAGTGTCAACTCCGTTGAGGTGGAACCTCTGTCCATGCCTGAGGACGACCAGGCATGACTAGGCTTGGACCCACCTACACCACCATCCATGCCCACAGTGCAGGTGGAAGCTATGTCGGCTGTCAGTGATGAGTCTCCTGTGACCCAGGCTGATGTCCACCCCTCAAACCCAGAAGGGCCTCTATTATGTGACTCGATTAAGGAAACCAGGTACTTTATGGGTCAACTTACTCCTAAAGGTTACAGATATACCGTGGAGCTGTTGATTCAACAGACATTTTCCTGTCAGGGTCTGCTGGATACAGCCTCAGAGGTGACTTTGATTACCCAAGGCCTGTTTCAGAAACTCGAGATCTCTAGGGGGGGGGATGTGCTGAGTGTCACTCCATGCGATTTATCCCTAATGGCCTATGGCAACCAGAGCATCCGTACTGTGGGACAGGTTTGGCTTTCCTTACAGCTCGGTGAGATGAGTATCAAACACCCTATCATCATTACCACCAGTGCTGGCGAAGAATTCTTAATTGGCAATGATCTGTTAAAAAGATTGCGGCCTGATTTGGATTATCACCATGAAGTCATCTGGGCTCAAGTCACAGGTCCCCTTCCATATAGGAGGTTACGGCATATGAGCAGAGTCAGTGGTTCCAGCTCTGTGGGGCTTAGGGATTCTCCATGTCAAATTAATTTCCAGACTACAGAAGACCCTCTCACCTGGGAGATCCAGTTGAGTGGTGCACCAGGGGGGGAAGTCCAGAATGCTGAAGTAATCCAAGTTCAGACAGATCGGATAGCTGACATCGTCATCCATGATGACAAGTTGAAGATTGTTCTGAATAACCCGCCTACCATGCATGACACTCCAGATGATGCTACAGACATACCTCAAGAGATCACGGCATCCTCTTCCAGTCATGAGACACCACATCCTCGCCGGTTGACTGCCATCCAGCGAAAGGATGATGCTTTCACCATTCCTGTTCAGATAGCTGACATCCACACACTTCAGTCCACTTTGCTGTTGCCTAGCGATGTCTCCTTCATCAGTGACACTCTGTTCTTCTACTACTACTACTACTACTATTTAGCATTTCTATAGCGCTACAAGGCATACGCAGCGCTGCACAAACATAGAAGAAAGACAGTCCCTGCTCAAAGAGCTTACAATCTAATAGACAAAAAATAAATAAAGTAAGCAAATCAAATCAATTAATGTGAACGGGAAGGAAGAGAGGAGGGTAGGTGGAGGCGAGTGGTTACAAGTGGTTACGAGTCAAAAGCAATGTTAAAGAGGTGGGCTTTCAGTCTAGATTTAAAGGTGGCCAAGGATGGGGCAAGACATAGGGGCTCAGGAAGTTTATTCCAGGCGTAGGGTGCAGCGAGACAGAAGGCGCGAAGTCTGGAGTTGGCAGTAGTGGAGAAGGGAACAGATAAGAAGGATTTATCCATGGAGCGGAGTGCACGGGAAGGGGTGTAAGGAAGGACGAGTGTGGAGAGATACTGGGGAGCAGCAGAGTGAATACATTTATAGGTTAGTAGAAGAAGTTTGAACAGGATGCGAAAACGGATAGGGAGCCAGTGAAGGGTCTTGAGGAGAGGGGTAGTATGAGTAAAGCGACCCTGGCGGAAGATGAGACGGGCAGCAGAGTTTTGAACCGACTGGAGAGGGGAGAGGTGACTAAGTGGGAGGCCAGCAAGAAGCAGATTGCAGTAGTCTAAATGAGAGGTGACAAGGGTGTGGATGAGGGTTTTGGTAGAGTGCTCGGAAAGAAAGGGGCGGATTTTACGGATGTTGTAAAGAAAGAAACGACAGGTCTTGGCTGTCTGCTGGATATGAGCAGAGAAGGAGAGAGAAGAGTCAAAGATGACCCCAAGGTTTCGAGCTGAGGAGACAGGGAGAATGAGAGAGCCATCAACAGAAATAGAAAACGGGGGGAGCGGGGAGGTGGGTTTGGGGGGGAAAATGAGAAGCTCGGTTTTGGTCATATTTAATTTCAGGTGGCGTTGAGACATCCAGGCAGCAATGTCAGACAAGCACGCTGAAACTTTGGTTTGGATGCAAGGTGAGATATCAGGGGTAGAAAGGTAGATTTGGGAGTCATCAGCATAGAGATGGTAGGAAAAGCCATGGGATGAGATTAATGAACCAAGGGAAGAAGTGTAGATAGAAAAGAGGAGGGGACCAAGAACAGAACCCTGAGGTACGCTGACAGGCAGAGGGATAGAAGTAGAAGAGGATCCACCAGAGTGAACACTAAAGGTGCGGAGGGAGAGGTAGGAAGAGAACCAGGAAAGGACAGAGCCCTGGAATCCAAGTGAGGACAGGGTATCGAGAAGTATGCTGTGATCGACAGTGTCAAAAGCAGCGGAAAGATACAGTGTCAAAAGATACAGTGTTCTCCCGTCTGCGCAAGTCTGTGCAACTTCACTTCAGTAAGTGTTCTTCCACTTTGGTGCAGGTACCTGGACAAGGTGCCAAGACGCTCGTGGGAATGTGCAGTCTCCCTTTGACCATAGGACAAAAGACGTTCACACACCACTTCTCTATTGTGAAAGGCCTACAACAGCCCTTATGCCTGGGCTCCGATTGCCTTGTGCGAGTGGGAGTTTATGTGGATCTGGTGAACCTTGTCTTGTGGAGTAGACTTGCTGGCAGCCCCGTGGAATCCGAGGTAATGCCTGTTAGCCTGAAGTCTGGACAGACCATACCCGAGGTCTGTGAAGTAGTCTGTGATAAAGATGTGATCATTCCGGCAAGAGTGAGGGATTTTTCCATCAAGCTCCGTCTTGCTCAGGGACAGCGTCTGTTGGACAAAGTGGTGTACTTCAACCCTCATGCTCATTTTCGTGACCTAGGGTTGTCCATCGGTGTTCTGCCATGTTTGGAGGTATCTGATGCTCCTTTCCACTTGTTGGTCACCAATCCGCAATCAGATGAAGTTGTTGTGTCTAAAGGAGTCCCTTTTGGATTTCTGGTGGGAGAGTCTTTTCCTGATGTTGAGGTAAGTTTGCCTATTATTGGCAGGCTGCCTTCCTCTTGGAACACCTGCCAAGGGGGAGAAGACTGAGAGTCTGTTTACCTCTCCCAGATGCCTCATATCTTTGGAGTTCATGTGGCCATATGATGCAATGGATTCACAGGTGCAGTTGGAAGACAACTTCTTGATTTTGTCCAGAAGGATGTCTCTACCCCAGAGGTCTAGAGTGGTGATTTCTGTTGAAACCTCATCTCTGCAGGCGGACACTGAAGATCAAGTGGAAATTCCATCCAACCAACCTTTCTCAGAGTTTGATGCTATGGTGAAAGATCAAGTGGAACAGGCTGATGCTTGTACTACTAACACAGAGAAGATGCAGTTGACTGAGTTGCTGTACAAATACAAGGAACGTTTTGCTGTAGACTCATATGACTGTGGCCTTACAGACCTGCATGTCACCAGAGTGCCTACAGAACCAAATAGTAAGCCTGTCTTTGTGCACCAGTATAAGATTCCATTGGCTTCCTATGAATCTGTGCAAGAGATTCTCAATACCTTGGAGGCCAGGGGCATCATTAGGCAATGCAACAGCACATACAACTCCCCTCTGTGGTCCATCTTGAAAAAGAACAACAGCTGGAGAATTGCTCTGGACTACCGTCAGCTGAATAAGCGAGTACCATTGTCCAGGTGGCCGATGGCTCCACTGGATCAGAGTCTTGCTACTATCAAGGGGGCTAAGTATTTCACCAGCATAGACTTGGCATCAGGGTTTTGGATCGTACCTGTACATCCACATGATCAGTATAAACTGGCTTTCACCTTTGGGAAGAAACAGTACACGTGGAACAGAACTCCCTTTGGTTTTCTCAATTCACCAGCTGAATTCAACATCTTCCTACACAAAGCACTTCCAGATGCTGAAGCTCGAGGAACTGTAGTCTATGTGGATGATATTCTGATCAAAAGCCCTACCTTTCAAAAACATTTGTCAGAGATTGAGCACGTTTTCAGACAGTTGACAAATGCTGGAGCTAAATTGACATTGGCCAAAGGACAATGGTGCAAGAAATCTCTGAATTACCTAGGGTATGAAATTTCTGCTGAGGGTCTGCGACCTCAAGAAGCAAGTTCAGGCCTTACAACAGCTGAAACGACCCACCAATCTCACAGAACTTCGTTCTTTTCTGGGAATATGCAATTATTCCAGACAGTTCATAAATGATTATGCAGAGATCACCCGACCGTTGGTCAAGTTATTGAAGAAGGATGTACCCTGGACTTGGGGTCCAGAGCAGGAATCTGCTATGCAGGAGCTGAAGGAGCAGCTCAGCCGCTTTCCATGCCTCGCGAGTTCTACGTTGACCTGGGATACTCCAATCACTCTATGAGTGCTGTCTTGTATCAGAAATATGATTCTGATAAGCGGGTTGTGGCCTATGCCAGTAAAGGCCTATCCGAAGTGGAAAAGAAGTATTCAGACTGTGAGAAATCCTTATTGACCACAGTGTGGGCTCTGCAACATTTCCGGAGTTACATCCAAGGGGAGAAGCTAATCGTGGAAACTTGTCATCAAATCGTTAGTTTCCTGGGTAGCAACCGAATCAAATCCGGTCGGGTGTCCAACAGCAGGATAGTCTCCTGGACACTGGCTCTTCAAGGATGGCCTCTAGAGGTAAGGTATGCTCAAAAACATCGCAATGGTATGGCTGACCTGCTTCCTAATCCATTGTGGTTTTCAACATTCCTTCCCCTTGTTCCTCGTGATTTCCATTGTTTCGTCATGACTTTTGGATTTTCTTTTCCCAAGAATCATTCTTCGTGTTGGGGGGGGGGGGGAATTTGTTTGGTTTTATTTTTATTTCAACCGATGTGTTTGTTTGTTTTTGGGACATTTCATTGACTTTCTTTTTGAACTGTGTCCAATGCTTATGTTTGAAGACTTTCTTCATCATCGCCATTACGTGGACCATTTTGTTCCTGTTTGATGTCTTCTTGATGTGAGAAGTTGTCCATTTACACCTCAACATTCATCACGGTCCACCCTATTGACTTTGGTTTGGACATTATGTCATTTTACAGTCTAAAGACTCTCATATCATTGACTTTGTTAGACTTTGTGGAGGTCAACCATGAGTAATTCTCCACGATGCAACAGTTTGTCTACTATCATATTAAGGACTAATTAGCTGATGCTTTTGCCATGCATTTTATAATAGTATGATAATTGATTTTTGATTATACTTTCATGCGTTAGGACATAACTGCTAACACCCTATGATTTGTTCCTGTATTAATGATCTGCTGTTTTAGCATTTGAGTTACATGTGAACATAAAGCCATGATTCATGAAGTGCATGCTTCTAGAAGTGCTTTAAGAGTGTTAGTATGGAGTTACTGACCTTTACCGTTCTTGTTTTATTTGGTCCTGACCATGAGTCTTGATGTCAACCCGTCTAGTTGTTTTGCTAGTTATGTTGGAGAAGGCTTTTACTCCTTTGTAGTAAATTCCATCTCCAAGGGGGGGAATCTGTACGGGTATTTCCCTGTGATCTAGCCTAAGCTGGTTTTGGCCTATACAAGCCTATGACATCTGGGTATAATAAGATGGCTGCTGCAACATCTCTGTGTCAGCAAGATCCAGCTTCAGCTTGTGGAAAATCACTGACAGGCTTGCTGAAGCCAAGGACATTCTGTGTTCCAACTCTGAGACGCTGGGAAGGGAGTCATACTCATGGCACCAGAAGTTACCATCTCCAAGGTCACAAAACAAAGAACTCTTCTTACCCATGCACTGTACTGTATGAGGGAGAATTGGTCCAGGCTATCACCGAGAGAGGTCTGAAGACGAGGGGAGAGTGGGAGAAGTAAGTTAGTCGGAGACCCTCGGAGGAATACCTGTGAGGGACCTGAGAAATCCAGCAAGGCTCGGGGTGAGCTAGAGACTGTATGATACCAACCTTGTGACCTGCATAACTGGTGCAAATACCTGTGGCAGAGATATTGACTCTGCGAACCAAAGGAGAGACTGGAACCTGCTTGTTTTCTGAGAAAGACCTGCACTACATAAGACACAGACAGCTGAGATAGCGTCTGGGGAGATTCTGCTCCCGTCTTATCTGAAGCCGTCATCAGGACAACGTGGGGGTCTGGGGTTAGGCAGTGGTTTTATCTAAGTACGACTGGTTTATGTCAGCTCTTGGTCAGGGACAGCTGCTAATGTGTATTTTGCATAAGATGTGATAAGTTTTCATTAGGATATCATTTGTACAGTTCTAATCATTACTGTACGTAGTCTCAGGATAATTAGAGTGTAGTTAGACAATATATTTTGTTAGTGCTATCAGTAAGAGATATTATATTGCATATAAGCTATTGCAGAGTGTCTATTTTTCTACCTGTAATAAATAATAACAATTATCATCTGTGACGTGGCTTTGGGTTTTTTTTTGGCGAAGAACAAAACACTGGCAGGGTGCCAGCACAAGGTTTCTTTATAATTTCCCCTAGACTGAGCGGAAACCTTGTAATAAGTTTTATCAGGGAATAATTATTGCCCTAATTACTTATTTTTCACCCTACAACGTTCTCAAATGCTGTTGCAGGGAAGGACGTCTTCAACTGCCGGAAAGACATCTTCAACTGCCGTCGCAGGGACAGAGGCATAGCGAAGGATATACTCTTAAAACAAAACAAAAAATGGTTTGTAAAGTTGTTTTTTTCGGGGTGGGAGGTGGTTAATCACCACTGGGGAAGTCAAGGGAGGCCATCCCCGATTCCCTTCGGCAGGGCCGGTCTTAGGCAGAGGCGACCAAGGTGGCCGCATAGGGCCCCGCGCCTAAGGGGGCCCCGCTCAGCGTGCCTCAACTCTGCCTCGTGCCTCCGCTCCAACCTCGGACCGGGACCGCATCGAGTCACTCAACCTCTCTCCAACCATAGGCAGATAAGCATTCCTGGCATACCTTGTACACTGTAGCACTGTGCTGGATCTTTTCTTAATATTTTCCCTTTTTTTCTCCTTTGTTATGAGAATTGGAACTACTAATTGTAGTGGACTTGAACTGAATAATTTCTGGGGAGGGAATGTTTCATGATGATAACATTGTGCTTATTATTTCAATCAGTTTTTTTGTACAAGTTTAGCTTAATTTGTCTTTATTTGAAATTTCATAAATAAAAAAATTTTCTAAAAATGGAATAATCTTATCAATGGGGTGGAGATAGGGTGGGGGCGGAGCTAGGGTGGGGCGGAGCTAGGGTGGGGCGGGGCTAGGATGGGGCCCCACCAAATTGGTCTGCACAGGGCCCCACACTTGCTAAGGCCGGCCCTGCCCTTCGGTGGTCATCTAGGCAGTTGGGGCACTTTTTGGGGACTTGTTCATGAGAAAAAAGGGTCCACAAAAAGTGGCCCAAATTCTCGCTTCTGCCTCCCTTCTTTTTTCCATTATCGGCAGAGGGCGCCCATCTCTCCTCAGCCGATAAACACGCCCCAGTCCCGCCTCCACCATGCCCCTGTCAACTTTGTCCGTTCCCGTGACAGATTGCAGTTGGAGACACCCAAAATCGGCTTTCGATTATACCGATTTGGGTGCCCACGGAAGAAAGATGCCCATCTCCCGATTTGGGTCGAAATATGGGCGTCTTTCTCTTTCGAAAATAAGCTGACAAGAATGTTGGAATAATGTATTGTGTTTTACATGCATTGTCTGTCAGCAATGTTTTTTTTTCTTTCTCTGTGATTACTCTGTGACCTCTGATGTGAATTGCCTAGAGAGGTCACACCCATGCAACTTCCTGTGGGTGTGGTTAGGAACAGCACATGGAGCTCAAAAGGTCTCTCCTAACCTGAGGATCTATGGTGTGAGCATCCATTACCATCTAAGCACATGGAAAGAGCTGATAATCCAAATGTATTGTATTATGTTATACAAGCCTGCCTGAATATCAATCTAACTAAAACTGTGAGTAAACAGATGTTTTGTTAATTCAACTTTAAAGTGACTCAGCAGTGAATTATTCTGGGGTGTATGTGAGAGAGATGAAGACAAGAAATTAACATTTCTAAAGCTGAAGCTGTGTGTATAAAAATCTGCTAATTATTTACTACAAATAATCCAACAAAAGGGTTATGGGCCCAGCCCAGGAATTGAAAAAGGAAGAAGAGAAATATTACCAGGCAGTGAAAAAGCCAAATTTTTCTCTTAAGTTTTAAAAGAAAGATTCAGTCTGTCTCTCTCTCCCCCCTACATACCAAACAGAAGGCAAGGCTAAGAAATGGCTGAGGGAGGAAATTCACCATTTTTCCACTCTCTCAAGGTGCCTAAATTAACTGAATATAATTATCAGCAATGGGAGCTAAGATTCAGATGTCTCCTTCAAGCAAAGAAATTAAGTATATGTTTAGACCAAAACAGAACAGCTGAAAATATGGCTGAATGGGACAATGCAAACTATTATGTGAAGTGCATGTTTTTTGAAGCTCTCTCAGAGAAACAAGCCATATTGGTGGAGGCAAAAGATACAGCAAAGGAAATTTTAGATAAACTGAGAACTATGTATGCAACTACATATGCAAAACAGCAACCAATTTGGTTGGCAGAGTTGAATGAAACCAAATTAAGGGATAAAAGTAAGTGTAATGATCACATTATGCATCTTATGTCTTCATTTCAAAAGCTAGAACTTTCTGGAATTCCCATGTGTGATGCATTGAAAAGAGCATTTCTTTTTACCTCACTATCAAAGAAGTTTGATGTTTTTAGGTCTGTGAATGAAGCCATTGAAGGGCAATCGTTTGAACAGGCAGCATCAAAACTGAGGCAGGAATGCATAATTAATGATTCTGAGGAGATGTGTTCTCAAAGACAGTCAGAGAGAAATGAAACAAATTTCTTGGCAAAGAATAGAGGAAGGCGGAGCTATGGGAAAACTCCACCCAAGGGCAAGCTGATTTGCTACTCATGTGGAAAGGAGGGACATGTATCTAAATGGTGTAAGGAAACACAAAACACCCCCTCTAGCTCACCTAAGCCAATGGAACAAAAGAATTTTCCAAGCAGGAAATGTACAAAGGACAATGATAAACATAAGAGCTTTCTAATGGCAGAAAAATCTTTGACTATGGTAAATAATAATTCAAATGAAAGTACTTGGATTTTGGATTCGGGGAGCACATGCCATTTAACCAATTGTAAGGATTTCTTTCAGGAAATGAGTCCAGAAGAAGGTGTTCTTCATACTGCAAACGCAGGGACTACTCAGATCCAAGCAAAAGGCATTGGATTCTTAAAATGCAAAGTGTCTAATGAAGTTAAAGAAATTCCTGTAAGTGATGTCTTGTATATTCCCCAAGCAGTTTGCAATATGCTTAGTGTATCTACATTAGATAAGAAGGGATTTGTGATTCATTTTGAAAACAGTAAGTGCACAATCTCTAAAAATGATGAAGTGTATGCTGAAGCTTATATGCATAATGATATTTATAAACTGAGCATTTCAGGTGAAGCCTCACATATGGCGCAAGTAAGGAAGAATGATGGTAAATGTAGTCTGGAAATCTGGCACCGCCGCCTGGGACATCGTGATTTTAAGGTGATCCAGGATCTTCACAGTAAGCAACTTGCCACAGGCATTCAAATAAGTGCAGATACTGGTAAAATGGAGAAATGCATAGACTGTGTTACTCAAAAAGGTGTGAGACCCTCATTTCCTGCATACACAGGAAATAGGAGTAATAAAGTACTGGACTTAATACACAGTGACTTATGTGGACCGTTTAATATCCCATCATTGGGAAATAACAGATTTGTGCTAATATTCTTGGATGATTTCTCTAGATACTGTGTGGCCTATTTGCTGAAAGAAAAAAGTCAAGTCACAGACATGCTGAAGAAATACGTAGCCATGGTGAGCAATAAATTTGAAAGAAAACCAAAGGTTCTTCAGACCGACAATGGTGGTGAGTTCACTTCACAAAGCATGCACACATTTCTACAACAAGAAGGCATTCAGTATATCACAACAGTAGCTTATACACCAGAGCAAAATTCTGTTGCAGAGAGAAAATTTAGGTCACTTGTTGAAATGACCAGATGTATGCTGTCAGATAGTAATCTCCCTAAAAGACTATGGGGGGAAGCCATTCTCACAGCAGTGTACCTACAAAACAGAATGCCAACTAAAGGCGCTGAGCGTACACCACATGAGACATGGCATGGTAGGAAGCCAAACCTGTCACACATAAGAACATTTGGAAGTACAGCATATGCTCATGTACCAAAGCAAAGAAGGCATAAGCTGGATTCCACAACAGAAAGGGGCATTTTAGTTGGCTATGCTCCAGGTCACAAAGGATATAGAATTTTGAATCTGAAAACTGGCATTGTTGGCATGACATGTTACATATTTTGATGAAAACAAAAGGGTTGATAAAGGCTGGATTATCCCAGATGAGCCCTATCATCCAGAATATGAAACTAGAACCATAATAGACATGCCAGTGTATATAAATGCCATACCAAGGCAGATGTCTGAAAGCAACTCATCTGTATCTAACGAGGAACAGGCAGAGGAAGCAGACACAGAAAGGATCATTGAAGAAGACAGTACAGTTGGAGAAGGGGAATCAATTGGAGAAGGACTCTCAGATTTAGAGGATGCGGAAAGGTCGGACCAACCTGTTGTCAGACGCTCATCCAGGGAAAACAAAGGTGTTCCACCCCCAAGACTGTCTTACCTAACAAAGTCAGCAGAAGCTCAAGAGCCCTTAACATGGGATGAGATTGAGAAAATGCCAGCAGAAGAAGCTGCTGAATGGCGTAAAGCTGCACAAGAAGAAATTGATGCATTGCATAAAAATAAAACTTGGATTCTTACAAAATTACCTCCTGGCAAGAAAGCTATAGGATGCAAATGGGTATTCAAGTTAAAAAGGAATGCACAAGGAAAAGTGGAAAGGTATAAAGCCAGATTAGTCGCAAAGGGATATCTTCAAAAATATGGAGAAGATTCTGATGAAGTGTTTGCACCTGTAGTGAAACACACGACAATTAGAACACTTCTGAGCATTGCAGTCTCAAAAGGCATGCAAGTCAACCACATTGATGTGAAAACAGCATTTCTTCATGGAGATATAACTGAAGACTTGTACATGGAACAGCCAACAGGTTTCATAAATACAAAACAAAGACAGCTAGTGTGTAAATTAAACAAAGGTCTTTATGGATTAAAGCAAAGTGCAAAATGTTGGAATGACAAATTGCATGAAATATTGACAAATTTAGGATTTAAGCAAGGTGAAGCAGATAAATGCTTGTACACTAGGTGCAGAAATGGACAATATGCATACATTTTAGCTTTTGTTGATGATCTGCTCATTGCAAGCGAAAGTGAGCAAGAGTACAAGGACATTGTAAAATATTTAAACCTGAATGTTGAGATAAAAGAACTTGGTAATGTGTCATACTATCTTGGTATAGAAATTGAGAAACAAAATGATGGTTCTTATCTTCTAAGCCAGAAGCAGAAAATAAATGAGCTTATTGAAAGTTTAGGTATGCAAGATGCCCAAGTTGTAAGCACTCCCATGATCACTGATTTTCTGAAGGATGAAACAGTAAGAGAACCTTTACCAGATAACATCCAATATAGATCAGCCATAGGTAAGCTTTTATATCTGACTACCACATACAGGGCTGATATAGCAAATGCAGTAGGAATTTTGAGCAGAAGGGTCAGCTCACCTACCAAATCAGATTGGACTGCAGTTAAAAGGATGGTAAGGTATTTAAAAGGTACCATTGATTGTAAATTAAAGATTTCAGCCAATAGTAATCCAAAACTAATATGTTACTGTGATTCAGATTGGGCAGGGGATCATTCTGATTATAAATCCACAAGTGGATATGTGTTTATGTATGGAAATGTACAAATTTCTTGGGCCAGTCATAAACAAAGTATTGTGAGTCTGTCTTCTACAGAAGCTGAATATGTGGCTGTATCAGAAGCATGCAGAGAACTGATGTGGATTGAAAAACTTTTGCTGGATTTTGGAATAGATGAACAGAGACCAATCCAGATAATGGAAGATAATCAGAGCTGCATCAGACTGTCACAGAATGACAAGGTTCAGTCATGCACCAAGCACATCGCAACGAAATATCACAACGTGCGAGAGCTGGCGAAAGAAGGGGTTATCAGTCTACACTATTGTCACACCAGTGAGATGACAGCTGACATCATGACCAAACCGTTACCCAGAGAACGTTTTGAGAATCTGCGAATAAAGCTTGGACTTTGTATGAATTAATAATTGCATGACAGTTATGCATGAGAAGGGGTTTGTTGGAATAATGTATTGTGTTTTACATGCATTGTCTGTCAGCAATGTTTTTTTTTTCTTTCTCTGTGATTACTCTGTGACCTCTGATGTGAATTGCCTAGAGAGGTCACACCTATGCAACTTCCTGTGGGTGTGGTTAGGAACAGCACATGGAGCTCAAAAGGTCTCTCCTAACCTGAGGATCTATGGTGTGAGCATCCATTACCATCTAAGCACATGGAAAGAGCTGATAATCCAAATGTATTGTATTATGTTATACAAGCCTGCCTGAATATCAATCTAACTAAAACTGTGAGTAAACAGATGTTTTGTTAATTCAACTTTAAAGTGACTCAGCAGTGAATTATTCTGGGGTGTATGTGAGAGAGATGAAGACAAGAAATTAACATTTCTAAAGCTGAAGCTGTGTGTATAAAAATCTGCTAATTATTTACTACAAATAATCCAACAAAGAATACCATGGCAGATTTGGTAGGCCCAAACTGACGAGTTGCTTGGGTGTAACAAGTAGATGGGATTGACAAGGGTCCTTTTCTTATACCAGACATAACATACAATGCTTGATCTTAATTTCACAAAGAAATTTCAGGGAACAGAAATCAGCAAGATCATAATAAAAAAAGAATTAGTTTACCCGAGTGACCTACCCAACTCAGTGTAACAGAGTTCTATAATACCAATCCCTCTTTTAGATCTAGGAATTTACAATCTCAGATGCAGAAATTCTTATAGAAGACCTCGTAGGCATGGAGGAGTTTTCTCATTCAAACATCTACTTTTTGAAGATTTTTACGAGGCCAGTCTACAATAACAAAGTTATTTGATAGTACAGGAAGTCTCCTGTAATAGTCATTACTGATTTTATCTCTCCACAATTTCTGCTTTATAGTTGTTTCTTTCTCAATAGATATTTATATATGCCTTCCAGTGCGGATTCTTCGGTGCTTTCTGAGGTTTGCCTTCTAAATGAAGCTTTTATTGCACTCAGTACATGTAAATGGATTCACACCTATGTGGCTTCTTTGGCATTTTTTGAGGTGTACCTTCTGACTGGAGTTTTTACTACACTCGGAGGAAGTAAATGGTTTCATACCAGTGTGGATTCTCCAGTGTCTTTTGAGTGTTCCCTTCTCAGTGCAGCTTTTAGCTAAGTATATGCAAATGGCTTGTCTGGATTCTCTGGTGCATTATCATGTATTCCTTCAAGCTGAACCTTTTGCCACAGTCAGCTTTTATTACACTCAGTACAGCTAAATGGTTTTCATTCCTATTTGGATTCTCCAGTGTCTTCTGAGTGTTCCCTTCTCAGTGAAGCTTTTATCACACTCGGTACTTGTAAATGGCTACACTCTCGTGTGAAGTCTATGGTGCCTTGTCAGTTCTCCCATGTCAGGGAAACATTTGCCACACTCAGAACATGTAAATGGCTTCTCTCCCATGTGCATTCTCTGGTGTCTTCTGAGGTGTGCCTTCTGATTGAAGCTTTTATTACACTCACTACAGTTAAATGGTTTCATTCCTGTGTGAATTCTCTGGTGTACTGTGAGGTTTATCTTCTGACTGAAGCTTTTATTACACTCACTACAGTTAAATGGTTTCATTCCTGTGTGAATTCTCCGGTGTACTGTGAGGTTTGTCTTCCGACGGAAGCTTTTATTACACTCAGTACAATTTAAGGGTTTGATTCCTATATGGACTCTCTGGTGTAGTTTGAGGTGTGCCTTCTGACTGAAGCTTTTATTACACTCAGTACAGTTAAAGGGTTTCATTCCTGTGTGGATTCTCTGGTGATTTGTGAGGCATACCTTCTGACTGAAGCTTTTATTACACTCAGTACAATTAAAGTGTTTCATTCCTATGTGAATTCTCTGGTGTTTTTTGAGGGTTGCCTTCAGACTGAAGCTTTTATTACACTCAGTACAATTAAAGAGATTGATTCCTGTATGGACTCTCTGGTGTATTTTGAGGTATGCCTTCTGACTGAAGCTTTTATTACACTCAGTACAGTTAAAGGGTTTGATTCCTGTGTGGATTCTCTGGTGTATTGTGAGGGTTGCCTTCAGATTGAAGCTTTTATTACACTCAGTACAGTTAAAGGGTTTCATTCCTGTGTGGATTATCTGGTGTCTTGTGAGGTGTGTCTTCCGACTGAAGCTTTTATTACACTCAGTACAGTTAAAGGGTTTCATTCCTGTGTGGATTCTCTTGTGAATTCTGAGGTATGCCGTCTGACTGAAGCTTTTATTACACTCAGTACAGTTAAAGGGTTTCATTCCTGTGTGGATTCTCTTGTGAATTCTGAGGTATGCCGTCTGACTGAAGCTTTTATTACACTCAGTACAGTTAAAGGGTTTCATTCCTGTGTGAATTCTCTGGTGTTTTTTGAGGGTTGCCTTCAGACTGAAGCTTTTATTACACTCAGTACAATTAAAGAGATTGATTCCTGTATGGACTCTCTGGTGTATTTTGAGGTATGCCTTCTGACTGAAGCTTTTATTACACTCAGTACAGTTAAAGGGTTTGATTCCTGTGTGGATTCTCTGGTGTATTATGAGGGTTGACTTCTGACTGAAGCTTTTATTACACTCAGTACAGTGAAACAGTTTCATTCCTGTGTGGATTCTCTGGTGTATTATGAGGTTTGACTTCTGACTGAAGCTTTTATTACACTCAGTACAGTGAAACGGTTTCATTCCTGTGTGGATGCTCTGGTGTTTTGTGAGGGTTGCCTTCTGACTGAAGCTTTTATGACACTCAGTACAGTTAAAGGGTTTCATTCCTGTGTGGATTCTCTGGTGTCTTGTGAGGTGTGTCTTCCGACTGAAGCTTTTATTACACTCAGTGCAGTGAAAAGGTTTCTGTCCCGTGTGGATTCTACAGTGCCTTTGGAATGTTCCCCTCTCAGTGAAATGTTTTTCACACTCAGAACATGCAAAAGGCTTCACTTTTGTGTGGATTCTCTGGTGCATCAACATGTTATTCTTCAACTTAAAGCTTTTGCCACAGTCAGTGCAGAGAAATCGTTTTAATCCTGAATGGATTCTCTGGTGGCTGGTGAGTTTCCTTGTGGCAGTGAAGCTTTTATCACATTCAGTACTGGAAACTAATGTCTCTCCTAGGTGGAATTTTGAATTTCTTATGAAGTTTTCTTTCTGATTTAAGCTTTTGTCACAATCAGGATACGAAGATAATCTCTCATCAGTGTTGTTTTTCTGATGTTTTGTAATGTTTTCTCCTTTGGTAAAGCTATTCCCATATTCGTTACTTGTATACACCAGCTGTTCCTTCCTACTGAACTCTTTCCCACACTCAGATGTATTAAGTGTCTCTTTTATGCACTTTTTCTGTTGTCCTTTTAGTTCTGTCTTTTGATGGACATTTTTCCCATAGTTCATACATGTAGAAGGTCTATTTTCAGTATCAGATCTAGGATGTGATTTCGGAGTTAAATGATTGCTGAGGAATATCTCACAAATATCACATAAACACCTTTGATCTCTCATCTGGTTTGTCTGCATTTCCCCTGTCTGCGTGATATTACTGGTACTGTTTTCACACAGAGCTGAGCCTCCAGTTGAATGTTTTTGTTTATTTTGATATTTTCCCATTTCTCCCCAGTCAGAACAGGAAGGAGTCTCCTCTTTATCTCTTTCCGATAACATCTTTTCCCCTTTAGACTTCTCAGTGAGCTTCCAGTCATGTGTCTTTGTATTACTGTTTCTGGGATAATCTTTTTCTAAAAAAATAAAAATATATAAAAGAGCATTGTAGCATAATGTAGGAGAACAATTTAACCAGTTCAGTAATACAATAACTCTTCATAAATCTGCCACCCCTCCTCCTCTGCTGATCATTACCAGAGATGCAGGTAGAATATATGATCATATTCAAGTTGATATTTCTTTTTGTAATATCTTTATTAAAACCACACAATGGCAAGAACAATAATATCTGAATCTCCAGTCATTGAAAAATTGGACTCCTTATTGTGGACTTTAAAGCAACCAAAAGAAAAATTTTCCTTAATATTTCTTAAGAGCCTTAGGGCAGGTTATTTGTTTAGAAGCTTTTTCCTTTCAAGTAAATTTACTTGTGATTTGTAATTGAAATAAATAAAAGTAGAGACATAACAGTATAGCGTGGTATTTTTTCAAGTTTCATCCCCCCACTACCCCCTCTTCCCCCCCCCCCCCCCCCCCACACACACACATTCACTGCAAGAGATCAGACCGCACATGTTGTTTCTTCACGGCAGTCTGATCCGTAATAATAACAGACCAAAACCTTATCACCCTCTTCCCTTCCCTAAAGTCCAGACTTCAAGTTATAGGTTCAGCAAGAAGCTACGAGAACGGTATGGCAAACAATCCCACAGTGGGGACAAATTTGTTGAAAAGACAACCAGTCTCTCCAAAGTTCCAGAACAACTGAATGTGCAAGACGCTTCAGGTGTTTCATGAGCAACCGCAGCTGATCACGCATAAGTATTGAAGGCCCCCTACACCCTTCCTATCCACAGAAGGATCCATTGCAATATTAAAGCCCCCCAGAACTAAAAGAGGAAAATGAAGATATGGCGCCACAACTTTAATCAGGGAAGCGTACGTGTTAGGCAGTGAGAGGCTGATATACACTGTACAGTCACTCTCGGTCTGTTCCCCCTAGGAGGAGCAGACACTTCAGCCCTAGGGGCTGGAATACGATACGAGGACAATCAGACTTGGGTGTAGGCGCAACCAGTAAAAATCATGTGATTTCTCAGGCCTAGTATAGGAAGGAATATACAGCACCTTGGGGTGATAGTATCTGAGGATCTGAAGGTGACAAATTAGTGTGACAAGGCGGTGGCTATAGCCAGAAGGATGCTAGGCTGCATAAAGAGAACTATAACCAGCAGAAGTGGGTGCTGATGTCCCTGTACAAGTCATTGGTGAGGCCCCACCTGGAGTATTGTGTTCAGTTTTGGAGGCTGTATCTTGCTAAAAATGTAAGAAGACTTGAAGCGCTCCAAAGAAGGCGACAAAAATGATATGGGGATTACGCCAAAAGACATATGAGAAGAGACTGGAAGACCTGAATATGTATACCCTAGAGGAGAGGAAGGACAGAGGAGATATGATACAGACTTGAAAGGTATTAATATAGAAACAAATCTGTTCCAGAGAAGGGAAAATGGTATAAACTACAGGACATAATTGTCATCAATCATTGTCTAGAGATGGTCCCGAGTCCAGTTCACCGAGGCAGTGGGTTCCCAAAGAATACTGTTGTATTTATTCAACAATATTTTGTTCCGCGCAAAGCATGTTCCTGGCGCAAGCAACTCAATTGCCGATGCTCTCTCTCGTTCCAAGTGGGAGGTGTTCCGGAAATCGGACCCGCAGGCCGAGGCGGAGGGAGAGACTATCCACGAATACCTTTGGAGTTTCGGAGCCCCGAGGCCTGGCGACTGTTGAGACATTCACTTGCGCCACGAACATGGGACGACCTATGCAACAGGATTCCGAAAAGTCAGCTCCTTCCTGTCTACACAAGGCTGGCGCGGAGGCCCGGTGCCAGACAATGCGATAGTGGACTACATCATACAAACAAAGAAAGAGGGGTCGCACGCCTCAGTAGCCAGACACTTGACTGCATTCTCATTTTTTATGAAGACAGCGGAGTGGGGAGACCTAAAGAATAAGTTTATGCTCAGAAAGCTATTAGAAGGGTGGCGGCGTGAGCGAGACCAGATAGAAGATTACCAATAACGCACGCCATGCTGCTCGGAATTTGGCACGCACTGGCGGTCATGTGCAAATCACAGTACGAGATCAGATTATTCCGGGCAGCCTTCACGCCGGCCTTCTTTGGGGCGCTGAGGGTATGCGAATTAGTAGTCCCCTCCAGGAAAGCCCCAGCGGGATGCGGACTTCTGCTCAGCAGGGTTTCGCTGTCAGGAAATACCCTCCGGTTTGTGATTCATAGATCTAAGACGGACCAGTTGGGCAGGGGGCTGGCAATCACACTGGTGCAGGTGGACTCGCTCCAGACTTGCCCGGTAGCAAACATCAAGGACTACCTATCATGGAGGCCCACGGGAAGCAGGATAGCTCCCCTCTGACCCTATTCCAATTCTCTGCGGTACTATGCAAATGTTTGCTCAGGGTGGGGCACGATCCAGGGAATTTTGGAACGCATTCCTTTAGGATAGGAGCCGCCACATGCGCAGCAGCTTTGGGTTTCCCACCAACATCCATTAAAAAGTTGGGCAGATGGAAGTCAAGAGGCTTACAAGGTTTACATTAGAGAAGGGTTCCCCGGCCGCCAGGGCTCCATTTAATTCTGACTACCAACCGTTATTTTATCTTGCAGGGGGCAACCTGAGGACAAAAAGTGTGTGGATTGTCAGACACTTGTTATCAAATGGGCTGCCCGCCGGGCTGAAGCAAGACCGTACGGCTCCCACTTGGGCCTGGCCCCAAAAGGCGTAAGAATGCACTGGATGGGAGTTGGTGGGATGAAATGGGCTCAGTTGGTCCCATTACTCCAGTGCCGAGCAGCCAATTTGGCCTCCCCGATAGCAATTGCCATACACCTAACCGGGAACGACATTGGGGCCCCTTCCTGCATCGAAGTGGTCCGTGCAGCTAAGCGGGATCTGTCCATAATTTCTCACCTTTTTCCCCATACCATCATAATCTGGCCCGACATAATCCCTAGATGGTGTCACAAACACTGGAAGCTATGGGGCAGGCCTAGAAAGGAAGTGAATAGGCAAATCGTGACATGGGTTATGGGCATGGATGGATGGCAGGTGACACACGATTGGGCAGAAGAGATGTGCGAAGGGTTTTTTTTTGGAGGGATGGGACCCACCTATCTGCAATTGGAAATGACCTATTTAATAATGATTTCCAGAACGTGCTAGAAACTATAATTTTGGCACAACAGGCCGCAGCTGCTGGTGGGGGTGGCCCGAGCCAAGCCTTGCTACCCCGGGCTGGTGGTGGGGTACCCAAGCCTGAGGGAGTAAGCTAGGCAGCTGGGACACCTGCGCTAACGGTTCAGCTCCCTTGCTGTGCGGCGGGGAGCTCTGTATATGATTGGTCAGTCTTGCTAATGGCGGCGGACTGTGTTGGCTAGTAAGCCGGAAGGTTTGATTGGCTTGGGTATACCCAGTGTAATGATGTTTGTATTTAAAATAAAGCTGCGGCCAAGTTGTGTCATGTTAACAAATACTTTGAGTCCTGTTATCATTTCAATATCACAAATCCCCGGAAGGCCCGATGGGTCTCGGCTGCCAATGAGCACCATTTGGTCCATTTTGCCATCCTCAATAATTCCTGAGGGAGGGGGAGTTGCCATAAGTCAGAAGCTGGTTTAATATTAATCTAAGTATGTCAAGCTGGTTTCATATTAATTTATGTCCAGCAATCCTAACAATGATTACTTAGGAGTAATGTCAGAAAATTATTTTTAAACAGAGGGCGGTTGATTCCTGGAACGCCCTCAAGAGGTAGGTGGTGAAGAAGAGAACTGTAGCGGAGTTCAAGGTGTTGTGGGACGACCACAGGGGACCTCTAATTAGAAAATCAAACACATAAATTGCGAGTGACCGTACTCACCCGCAAATGCGCAGTAGAGACCGAATGTTCAAGGAGCAACACTCCAAACCCCACCTCCACCAGCAGCTCCTGTTCCTGTACCAAACGTAATACAGCCAATAGGGAGGGGAGGGGGCGTGCAAATCGGAGGAGGATGTAATGCAGCCAATAGGGAGGGGACGTGGAAATCAGAGGAGGATGTAATGCAGCCAATAGGGAGGGGAGGGGGCGTGGAAATTGAAGGAGGACGTAATGCAGCCAATAGGGAGGGAAGGAGGGGGCGTGGACATCGGTGGGGGAGGGAGGGAGGATGGAGAAGCAGTGTTGCCAGGTGGGCGGTTTTCCGTGACCCACCGCGTGAAATCTTTGCCCGCGGCGGGTTGCGGTTTTTTGGGTTTCTTTTTTTTCTTTTGGGCGGTTTTCAGGCGGTTTTTTCGCCGCGGGGGGCGGGGTTAGTGACGTTTTGGACGAGGTTAGTGACGTTCTGGGCGGGGCCGATGACGGGGGAGGTGGGGCCGGTGACGGTGGGGGCGGGGTTGATGAGGCGGGGGCGGGGGTGTCAGGGGCGGGGTTTGGGCTGGATTTAGGCTGGTTTGGGTGGGAAAAAAATTTTCCACCTGGCAACCCTGTGGAGAATTGAACCACCATGTACAAGGGCACAGCAGGAATGACGAAGTGGCCAAGGCAACAAAAAAACCCGCAGCAGAAACCAAGCAGGGATCAAAAAACGTTCTGGGGCCAACAGAAAAAGGTAAACAGGTGCATTCACTCGCAGCACACACACACACAAGTCCTGCTTTGCAGCATGAAGCAAAGACATGGCTGTCCCGCCCCTTTGGCTCACTGAACAGCAGGAGTCAGCAGAAGGGGCGGAACAACAACAACAACATGTATGGGGGGAGGGAGACCGGCACAAGACTGAAAAAACGAGCCTGCCTTTCAAACTGCTCTAACAACTGACTAAAAGGAGACACTGAACCTCCACTGCCACACAGCTCCAACAACTGACTACAAGGAGACACTGAACCTCCACTGCCACACAGCTCCAACAACTGACTACAAGGAGACACTGAACCTCCACTGCCACACAGCTCCAACAACTGACTACAAGGAGACACTGAACCTCCACTGCCACACAGCTCCAACAACTGACTACAAGGAGACACTGAACCTCCACTGCCACACAGCTCCAACAACTGACTACAAGGAGACACTGAACCTCCACTGACACACAGCTCCAACAACTGACTACAAGGAGACACTGAACCTCCACTGACACACAGCTCCAACAACTGACTACAAGGAGACACTGAACCTCCACTGCCACACAGCTCCAACAACTGACTACAAGGAGACACTGAACCTCCACTGCCACACAGGAGACACTGAACCTCCACTGCCACACAGCTCCAACAACTGACAAGGAGACACTGAACCTCCACTGCCACACAGCTCCAACAGCTGACTACAAGGAGACACTGAACCTCCACTGAGACAGGGAGTACTAACAGCTCACAAGCACTCTCTCTCACTCACTCACACACAGAGACACACACGCACACACACACTAGCTGCTCACTCTCACACTGTCTTTTCCACAGAAACACACTTCATTTCTCACTCACTCTCACACATAGACCCACACACAATATTCTAAGAAGGGGAGGGGGACAACAAAAAAAACCCTGATTTGCGGCTTATAACAAATGGATATACAGAGCCACTGACCACCACCACCACTGTGAGAGCTCACTCTCACGCTGTCTGTCTCTAACAGAGAGAAACACTTTCTTTCTCACTCTCTGACCCAAACACACACGCACCCAATCAAACATATAAACGGCAAGTGACCAACTCACCTGCAAATGCGCAGTAGTCACTCAGAACGCTAAGAGTGTAGAAGTCCAAGCCCCGCCTCCACCAGCAGTACAGCCCAATAGGGAGGAGGGCTTGGACATGGGTGTGGAAATCGGAGGCGAAGGGAGCAGGGAGGGGGGGCGGAACTGAGGGAAACACGGCGGGGGGGAGGGCAGGGGAGAGAGCAGGGTTGGTGGACCCGGGGGATGGGGGGGCATAGGAAAACAAAAAACTAGCCCGTTGTTACGGGCTTAACAGCTAGTGAATGGTATATAAAAAAAACAAAGCATAAGTGTTTACAAGTCAAGTGCTGCTTAGATGGCAACTCTGGCTATTTCAACTAAGGCTGGTGCTGGGCTGGTTTGTACGGTCTGAGTCCCATTTTGATGCCGATCCTACTTTTTAAATTATATATATTTTAAAGAGTTTTTTTATCCCATTTTTTAGTGGTTTTGATGGGACGAGTCTGGCATTACATATCTATGTTGGTTTATCTCCGACAGCCACTTTAGCATTTTTTGGTGCAATTTTCATGCTGGTTTTAAATTAGACAACAATGCTGTCATTTTATTTTGATTAATTACTATTTTTTACCTAGGAAGTCTTGTTTTTAATTTTTTATTGTTTTTTGTGAATTATGCCCTGAATAGTGAGGATTCAAAACCCTGAACATAGAACCATTTAAAGGCACTCTGGGGCTCATTTTCGAAAGACAAAAATGTCTAAAAAGTATCATAAAGAGCATTTGGACAGTTTTCTCACAAAAACATCCAAATCAATATTTTCGAAACATATTGTTCAGGCGTTTTTCTACGCTGTTCGTCTGCAGCGTGTCCAAATCTCAAGGGGGTGTGCAGGGCCGGTGTTAGGGCCTCGCGGCCCCGACCGCCAGAGTTCCAGTCCCCCTCCCTCTGAATTTTAAAAGTCATTTAAGTTACCTCGTCGGGGTTATGGCGGCAGCAGTGAAAAGCGTGCGAGCTGCTCAGCGCTTCAGGAGCCTTCTCTTCCCTCTCTCAGCTCTGGTCCCGCCCTCCCGGAAACAGGAAATGAGGGCGGGACCAGAGCTGAGAGAGAGAAAGGAAGGCTCCTGATGCGCCGAGCTCGCACGCTTTTCACTGCTGCTGCCTGTCGCTGTAACCTGATGAGGTAAGATGACAAAATTCGGAGGAAGGGGGACTGGAGCTCGAAGGGAGGCCTCGGAAGGAGGGGAGCCTTGGAGATGGGAGGAAGGGGGGCCTTGGAGGGAGGGCCCTGGAGCTCAGAGGGAGGGGTGGCCCTGGAGCTCAGAGGGAGGGGGGCTGGGCCTGGAGCTCGGTGGGGTGGTTAGGGTGGGGCGGGGCTAGGATGGGCCCCCATCAAAGTGGTTTGCACTGGGCCCCACATTTGCTAAGACCGGACCTAGGGGTGTGTTGGAGGTGGAATTTGGGTGTTCCCAGTGGTATGCTGGAGCCGGTTGTTAAATTTTACTGAATTTTGCGAGCTACTACTACTACTACTTAACATTTCTAGAGCGCTACTAGGGTTATGCAGCGCTGTACAAATTAACAAATAAGGACTGGTTATTGATGGAGCCAGGCAGCAAGCACACAAACATCGGGGGGGGGGGGGGGGGGGGGGGGGGGGGGGGGGTCTCCTTCTCTCTCTTCTCCTCCGGCCCCATCTGCCCGTAAGCCCAGCATACCTCAACTTCCTACCTCATCATATCCTCCCTCAGGTTCATCCATGGTCCACTGGACTTTCTCTGTTGTCTTGCTGATTCCCTCTTGCTTGCTTGCATTCTATATAGAGTGGGTTATCTCACAATCACCCATTATCAGTCACTTGGGTTTCCTCCACTGAGACTCACCTGCTGCCAGTCACTCCTTAATCTGCCAATGAAGGGATTTTAAAGGAGGGAAAAACAGGAAATTCTTACCTAGAGACATCAGACTCTCATAATTTTCCTTCATCACCTCTCTATAAAGCTCCTTCTGCCCTTCATCTAAATACTCCCATTCCTCCTGGGAGAAAGAGACAGTGATGTCCTCAAACGTCACCTGCATCTGAAACATAAACCAGAAACACACTAAGGGACACAGAGAGGTGCTCAGAATGCATTAAATTCCAGCTGGATTTATTCTGTTGACATATCTCCCGCATCTGAAACAGAAACAAGATGCTCAGAATGCATTAAATTCAGGCTCCTGACATTTTTCCTCCCTCATGTCTTTGTTTTGAGGTTATAACTGTGTACATTTTACCTATGTTTTGTGGAGAATTCCCTCAACAAACACAAGATGATCCGACTTCCGGAAATCATTGGTCACTTCCAAGTATCTGATGATGACTCGTCTCACATCCAGATATTTGAAAGCAGAGTATTCCTCTGGGTAGTCCTCCCTACGAAAGGAAGGGAGACAGAGCTGCTGATTCACATGGAAGCGAGAAACAACCTTGGGCAGGAAGGAAGGCACTGTGCGAATAGTCACTCCTGCCTCAGTGAACTGCAGAAAAGGCTCTCGACATGAGAGTGCCTGGAGCTCGGAAACTCTTCTGGCTGAAGTGATAGCCACCAAAAAGACTGCTTTCAACGTCAGGTCTTTCAGAGATGCCCTTGAAAAGGGTTCAAAAGGCGGCTTCTGCAAGGCTCTTAGCACCAGGTTGAGATTCCACGCAGGCACCACTGAGTGCAGAGGAGGGCGCAGGTGATTAACTCCCTTGAGAAAACGTACCACATCTGGCTGCGAAGCCAGGGAAGCACCCTTCAGGCGGCCCCTGAAGCAAGCCAGAGCCGCTACCTGGACTTTAAGGGAACTGAGCGACAGGCCTTTCTCCAGACCTTCTTGCAGGAACGCCAACACTGAAGAAATTGGAGCAGTGAAGGGAGAAAGTGAGCCTTCTTCACACCATGCTGCAAAGGTACGCCAAACCCTGGCGTAAGCAGTAGAAGTAGAGCGCTTCCTCGCTCTTAGCATAGTGGCGATGACCTTGTCTGAGAAGCCCTTCTTTCTCAGACGCTGCCGCTCAATAGCCAGGCCGTAAGACCAAAGGGGGAGGGATCCTTCATCACCATGGGACCCTGATGCAACAGGCCCTGCTCCACTGGCAGCCGCAGAGGATCGTCCACTGAGAGCCTGATCAAGTCCGCATACCAGGGACGTCTGGGCCAGTCCGGACCCACCAGGATTATCCGGCCCGGATGCATTGCCACCCGGTCTAGCACCCTGCCCAACATGGGCCAGGGCGGGAACACATAGAGAAGCTCCTGTGTCGGCCACTGTTGGAGAAGAGCATCTACTCCCAGGGATCGAGGGTCCCGTCCTCTGCTGAAAAAGCGCGGCCCTTGGCAATTGGCCGATGACGCCATCAGATCTAGGCTCGGCTGGCCCCAGCGCTTCGTGATGTCCAAGAACGCCTGAGCAGATAGCTGCCACTCTCCGGGATCCAAGGTATGGCGACTTAGAAAGTCCGCCTTGACATTCATGACTCCGGCAATGTGGGCCGCTGACAGCTGTTCCAGGTTCGCTTCCGCCCACTGGCATAGATTCATGGCCTCCTTGGCTAGAGGGGCGCTCTTGGTACCTCCCTGGCGGTTGACATAGGCCACAGCCGTGGCATTGTCCGACAGGACCCGTACTGGCTACAACGCCAGTACCGGGAGGAACTCCAAAAGCGCCAACCGAATGGCTCTGAGTTCCAGGAGGTTGATAGACCACTTTGCCTCTGCAGGAGACCAGAGCCCCTGCGCTGTCCTTCCCAAGCAGTGGGCTCCCCAGCCCGTCAAAGAGGCGTCCGTCGTGACGACAATCCACTCCGGGGTCACAAGAGGCATCCCTGCAGACAACTTGTCTGTCTGCAGCCACCAGCTCAGCGCCTTGCGCACTGCTGGGTCCAAGGGAAGGCGCACAGCATAATCCTCCGACACCGGAGTCCAGCGCTGCAGCAGAGAGTGTTGTAGTGGTCTCATATGAGCCCTGGCCCAGGGCACTACTTCCATCGTGGCCGTCATAGAGCCCAACAGCTGCACATAGTCCCAAGCCCGGAGCGGAGAGGCTACTAGGAACTGGTCCACCTGAGCCTGAAGTTTGACAATCCGATTGTCCGGCAGGAACACTCTGCCTACTTGGGTGTCGAATCGAACTCCCAGATACTCCAGGGACTGAGTCGGGCGCAGCTGGCTTTTCTCCCAGTTGATGATCCACCCCAGGGAGCTCAAAAGAGCAATCACCCGGTCCACAGCTTTGCCGCACTCTGCATAAGAGGGGGCTCGGATCAACCAGTCGTCCAGATAAGGATGGACTTGTACTCCTTCCTTTCGCAGGAAGGCCGCGATGACCACCATTACTTTGGAAAAGGTCCGCGGAGCAGTAGCCAACCCGAACGGGAGGGCTCTGAACTGGAAGTGTCGGCCCAGGACTGCAAAACGCAGAAAGCGTTGATAAGGAGGCCAGATGGGAATATGCAAGTACGCTTCCTTGATGTCCAAGGATGCCAGGAACTCCCCTGCCTTCACTGCCGCTATAACAGAGCGGAGAGTCTCCATGCGAAAGTGCCGAACTTTCAAGGCCCGATTGACCCCTTTGAGGTCGAGGATAGGCCGTACAGAACCTCCTTTCTTTGGTACCACAAAGTAAATGGAGTAATGTCCCTTGCCAAGCTGATTTTCTGGCATCGGAACGACAGCGCCCAAGCGGATCAGATTGTCCAAGGTCTGCTGCACTGCCACAGCTTTGACCGGAGACTTGCAGGGACAGAGTACAAACCCGTCTCTTAAGGGTCGGCAGAACTCTAGCTTGTAGCCATCTCTGATGACTTCCAGCACCCAAGCGTTTGAAGTTACCCTGGTCCACTCGCCCAGAAACGAGGACAGGCGTCCTCCAATCTGCACTGGGCCATGGACCAGGACCCCGTCATTGGGTACGAGACCCTGGGGGAGGACCGGAGGGCGCACCTCCGGAATGGCGGTCTCTGCGAAAGGAATGCTGCTTGGGGGAGAAGTTCCTCTTGAAGGAAGAGGGGGCAGAGGAGCCCAACTTGCCCGGGCGGTACCGACGGGCTTCTTGAAACCGTCCTCTGGAGTTACCGGGGCGAGCACTAGCCCGAGCCCTGACCTCTGGTAACCTCTTGCCCTTAGACGTGCCGAGATCGGTCACAATTTTGTCCAGCTCGACCCCAAAGAGCAGCTTGCCTTTAAAAGGCAACTTAGCCAGGCGGGACTTACAGGCGTGGTCCGCAGACCAATGTTTCAGCCAAAGCCACCGCCGCGCAGAGACTGTCTGAGCCATACCTTTAGCCGAGGCTCTCAAGACATCATACAGTAAGTCTGCCAAATAAGCCCAGCCCGATTCCAGGGCCGGCCAATCAGCCCTCAAGGAAGGATCCGAGGGGGAAGCCCGCTGCACAATCGTCAGGCACGCCCTGGCCACGTAGGAGCCGCAAACTGAGGCCTGCAAACTTAAGGCAGCCGCCTTAAAAGGACGACCTTAAGGCCGCCTCCAATCTTCTGTCTTGGGCGTCCTTTAGGGCCGTGCCACCTTCCACCGGCAACGCCGTTTTCTTAGTCACCGCAGTGATTAAAGAATCCACGGTAGGCCAAAGAAAGGCCTCCCGTTCACTTTCAGGCAAAGGATAGAGGCGGGACATAGCCCTAGCCACTTTAAGGCTCGCTTCCGTGACATCCCATTGAGCCAAAAATAAGGTGTGCATGGCATCATGCACGTGGAAGGTTCTAGGCGGGCGCTTCGTCCCCAGCATAATGGCGGAGCCAACAGGGGCCGAGGGAGAGACGTCCTCTGGAGAGGAAATCTTCAAAATGCTCATGGCCTGCAGTAACAGGTTGGGCAAATCCTCTGAGCGAAAGATCCGTGCTGCAGAGGGGTCATCCGCTCCATCCGAGTGGGAATCCGTCTCCTCCAAGGAATCCCCAAAAGACCGTTGGGAGAACTCAGATACGCTGCCCTCATCTACATCAGAGGAAACAGAGTCCTCTAAGGCCTGGGAATCCACCCGAGGGCGTTTACTTCCGGGGGCCTCAACCCCTTTGTCGGACAAGGGAGAAGGGGCAGCGTTTTGCATAAGAAAGGCCTGATGCAGCAGCAAAATAAACTCGGGGGAGAAACCCCCCAGACTGAGCACTTCAGCAGCCTGGGCCACAGCCCTAGACGCACCCTCAACCGGCGCTCGCAAGAGCGGGGGAGAAACATGCTGCGCATCCAAGATGGCGTCCGGCGCGACACTCCGAGAAGGAGCCGTGCGGGAAGAGCGGCGCTTAACTTTAGCCGCTTTTTTGCCGTCGCCCAAATCAAGGGCGGCCATGGCATTAACGTCTCCCAGCTCAAGGGCGGCCCAAGAAGAAGCCGTCCGAGCAGAGTGGCCGGCCAAGATGGCGGAGGCGAGCAGCGGGGGATGGGCGCTTATGGCGGGAAAAACCGCCGCACCGGAGGAAGACCTGGGACACTGACCGGTCTCTGAACTGACACCCAACAAGGGCGAATCAGACTTTAAGACCCCCACATCCCCGCTAACAGCACACACGCGGTCCGGGGAGCGATTCTCCGTGCCCTCGCCCTCCAACGCCATAGGCCACGTGGAGATCGATCGGGGAACCCCATGCCCGCCATAAAAAGGTAAAAATTACCTGCTTCTCGCTCCGAGCTGTAACGACCTGGTGTCCCAGTGAGTAGCTGCAATAAACGTTTAAATAAACGTCGAAATAAACGCCTTTAAGGACGTCCAAATGTTTTTTTTTTTTTTAACGGAGCCAGCGGGAGGGGGGAGAAAAGGAGGGACCTGGCGCCACCAGGTTTGCACTTGCTCAAGAAGAGCCCTCAACCCCAGGCACTCAACAAAACCTAAAAATTAGGCTTGGAGGCCTAGCCAGAGGTGCTGCTGTGTGTGACCACCACCTGCTGAGATAGAGAACATACTGCGGAGTTTCCGGCAGTACATGACCACATATAGGGAGGCAAAAGGATTGCTCTCTATCTCCACCTGCTGGTAGATGGACACAACCCACCAGTCTATGGATTGATCAGCATGATGATATGGAAAGACAATTAATCGGTTTGGGACAGCTATGATGCTGTGAGTGCTGGGGAGATTGAAAGAACTGTGATGGAGTGCGTGGTGGGGAATAGGCCCCCACTCCATAGGAGCCAACGTTTCAAAATTATTGGGGGTGCTAAGCCCAGTGGAAATAACCCCTCCCTGGACACAGTCAATGAATATTCTCTACATTGGGGGTGCTCAAGCACCCACAGAGTCGGCTCCTATGCCCCACTCCATCACAGTTCTCTCAATCTCCCCAGCACTCACAGCATCATAGCTGTCCCAAACCCACCCTAACACACACACAGTCTCCCCACAGCTCTTTGTGAATGCTGCAAATAAATCCCTCCTCGGTACATACAGCCACCTCCCCCCCCCCCCCCCCCTGTGGATTCCCCCAAATTCTGCCACGGTACTGCACTCACATGTTTCACCCATGCTGTCTCCAGCTTTCCCTTTGTCTCCCTCATCTGTTCTTTTCATCTCCCCCCCCTCTCCCTCCCGCCCTCTCTCGTTCATTACCTCTCCTTTCCCTCCTTCCCCGATGCTCTACACAAATGCAAGAGGAGGCCAAGTGCTGACCGTCGGATCCATTCCTATCACTCTAATCTGCTGCACTGGCTGAAACTGAAAGTGGAAGTTCCACTGTGGAACCACGACGAGGCTCTACGGTGTCCCCAATGGTTCAAATAAATTCAGCCGTAAGAGCAGACCCAGTACAGGCAGCAGCAGCCGCTCTCCTCCTGCTCTCTTTGCGATGAGCGGAGGCGGAGCGCCAGGGACGCCAATGGAACCAGGAGGGCGGGTTCTAACTTGGTGGGGGGAGGGAGTTTGAGAAGGGGCTTCAACTTTGGCACTTGCAGTTCCCGCTCCATCCTCTGCACAATTCACCCGCCCCCTCATTTGTGGAAGTGAAGCTCGTCACCGGCCGCCACATTGGTGCTCCCAAACCACTTAAGCAGGGTGGTAGGATCCGGCGTGCAAGACGTTGTTGTCTTCCTGCTCCTGCATTTGTGTAAAACATCGGGGAAGGTGGGAAAGGAAAGGAGAGGTAATGAACGAGGGGGGGGGGGGGGGGGGGGGGGGGAATGAAAAGGACAGGCTGAGAAAGGAAGTAAACACTGAAAGTGTGGATGAGGGAGAAGAAGGGAAAGCTGGAGGTGGCATGGGTGAAACATGAGTGCAGTGCTAGAATTTTGGGGAATCCACGGGGGGGGAGGTGGCTGTATGTATCGAGGAGGGATGTATTGGCAGCATTCACAAAGAGCTGTGGGGAGACTGTGTGTGTGTTAGGGTGGGTTTGGGACAGCTATGATGCTGTGAGTGCTGGGGAGATTGAGAGAACTGTGATGGAGTGGGGGCCTACTCCCCACCACGCACTCCACTTTCAACCTTCCCAGCACTCGCAGCATTATAGCTGTCCCAAACCGATTAGATATCTTTCTTAAATCCATCTTACCCCGCATATACACTTCCATAGCTCTTGCAAAATACCTATTTGAGAGAGCTATGAAAGTGTATGTACTGGGGGCAATATGGATTTCAGAAAGAACTAATGTATGTAATGGGGTAGATATGGGAGAGAGCTCTTTGTATTTTTACTTGGGGGGGGGGGTCAGATTGTTAGGTATGGGATGTGTGCTGGGAAGAATGGAGAAAGAACTGGCAGAGGAGGTGGGGTTGCTGGAATGAGGGAAAAGAGAAATAAAGCCTGGAGACAGAAAACCAATGGGGAGGAGTTCATACTGGAGGCTGAGAAATGCTGAGTTCTGGGACAGCTTAGGTGGAGTCAGTCCTGGAGCATAGAAGAGCCAGGTGTTTGTTGGGGGAATTCTCCACAAAACATAGGTAAAATGTGTACAGTTATAACCTCAAAACAAAGACATGAGGGAGGAAATATGTCAGGAGCCTGAATTTATTTATTTTTTTTATTTTTTATATAATTTATTTATTCGTTTTAAATCAAATTAAACAATCTGTTACATTTGAACAGGAAATACAGACATGCAACATTTATATAGAGATATACTCTCCATATAGAAGAATAAATTCAAGGAAAAATTTTTTTACTCTTCTTTAGACCACCATAACAAGGGGCTAGTCAAGGATTAGGAAGACTACTAGTAAAAAGAAAGAAGAAAAAAAATATAAAGTGGTAATATGCTTAGCATGCAACCTATCCTAATAATTCATATATCTCATCTAGATCGGCGGTTGACCACTTTTCTTCATATTTATAAACTAGCCGTTAAGCCCGTTAAAACGGCCGAGTTTTTTTAATTTCACCTCCATGTGTAGCAAGTCTGCTCTGTCCCCTGTCCTCCCCCCATGTCCAGCAACCCTCCTCTGTCCTCTTCCCTCACCCCATGTCAAGCCACAGTCCTCTGTTCCCTGCCCTCCCAAAGAGACAGTGAGTGTGAGAGTGAGCAGCTAGTGTGTGTGTGTGCTTGGGTGTCTCTGTGTGTGTGCGTGAGTGAGTGAATGAGAGAGAGAGAGTGTGTGAGTGAGTGAGAGAGAGTGTTTGTGAGCTGTTAGTACTCCCTGTCTCAGTGGAGGTTGTGTCTCCTTGTAGTCAGTTGTTGGAGCTGTGTGGCAGTGGAGGTTCAGTGTCTCCTTGTAGTCAGTTGTTGGAGCTGTGTGGCAGTGGAGGTTCAGTGTCTCCCTGTAGTCAGTTGTTGGAGCTGTGTGGCAGTGGAGGTTCAGTGTCTCCTTGTACTCAGTTGTTGGAGCTGTGTGGCAGTGGAGGTTCAGTGTCTCCTTGTAGTCAGTTGTTGCAGCTGTGTGAAAGTGGAGGTTCAGTGTCTCCTTGTAGGCAGTTGTTGGAGCTGTGTGGCAGTGGAGGTTCAGTGTCTCCTTGTAGTCAGTTGTTGCAGCTGTGTGAAAGTGGAGGTTCAGTGTCTCCTTGTAGGCAGTTGTTGGAGCTGTGTGGCAGTGGAGGTTCAGTGTCTCCTTGTAGGCAGTTGTTGGAGCTGTGTGGCAGTGGAGGTTCAGTGTCTCCTGTGTGGCAGTGGAGGTTCAGTGTCTCCTTGTAGTCATTTGTTGGAGCTGTGTGGCAGTGGAGGTTCAGGGTCTCCTTGTACTCAGTTGTTGGAGCTGTGTGTCAGTGGAGGTTCAGTGTCTCCTTGTAGTCAGTTGTTGGAGCTGTGTGGCAGTGGAGGTTCAGTGTCTCCTTGTACTCAGTTGTTGGAGCTGTGTGGCAGTGGAGGTTCAGTGTCTCCTTGTAGTCAGTTGTTGCAGCTGTGTGAAAGTGGAGGTTCAGTGTCTCCTTGTAGTCAGTTGTTGGAGCTGTGTGGCAGTGGAGGTTCAGTGTCTCCTTGTAGTCAGTTGTTGGAGCTGTGTGGCAGTGGAGGTTCAGTGTCTCCTTGTAGTCAGTTGTTGGAGCTGTGTGAAAGTGGAGGTTCAGTGTCTCCTTGTAGGCAGCTGTGTGGCAGTGGAGGTTCAGTGTCTCCTTGTAGTCAGTTGTTGCAGCTGTGTGAAAGTGGAGGTTCAGTGTCTCCTTGTAGGCAGTTGTTGGAGCTGTGTGGCAGTGGAGGTTCAGTGTCTCCTGTGTGGCAGTGGAGGTTCAGTGTCTCCTTGTAGTCAGTTGTTGGAGCTGTGTGGCAGTGGAGGTTCAGGGTCTCCTTGTACTCAGTTGTTGGAGCTGTGTGTCAGTGGAGGTTCAGTGTCTCCTTGTAGTCAGTTGTTGGAGCTGTGTGGCAGTGGAGGTTCAGTGTCTCCTTGTAGTCAGTTGTTGGAGCTGTGTGTCAGTGGAGGTTCAGTGTCTCCTTGTACTCAGTTGTTGGAGCTGTGTGGCAGTGGAGGTTCAGTGTCTCCTTGTAGTCAGTTGTTGCAGCTGTGTGAAAGTGGAGGTTCAGTGTCTCCTTGTAGTCAGTTGTTGGAGCTGTGTGGCAGTGGAGGTTCAGTGTCTCCTTGTAGCTGTGTGTCAGTGGAGGTTCAGTGTCTCCTTGTAGTCAGTTGTTGGAGCTGTGTGGCAGTGGAGGTTCAGCGTCTCCTTGTACTCAGTTGTTAGAGCAGTTTGAAACGCAGGCTCATTTTTCAGTCGTGTGCCGGTCTCCCTCCCCCCTTCCCCCCTCCCCGCATACATGTTGTTGTTCCGCCCCTTCTGCTGACTCCTGCTGTTCAGTGAGCCAAAGGGGCGGGACAGCTATGTCTTTGCTTCATGCTGCAAAGCAGGACTTGTGTGTGTGTGTGCTGCGAGTGAATGTACCTGTTTACCTTTTTCTGTTGGCCCCAGAACGTTTTTTGATCCCTGCTTGGTTTCTGCTGCGGATTTTTTTGTTGCCTCGGCCACTTCGTCGTTCCTGCTGTGCCCTTGTACATGGTGGTTCTCTTCTCCATCCTCCCTCCCTCCCTCCCCCATTGATGTCCACGCCCCCTCCTTCCCTCCCTATTGGCTGCATTACGTCCTCCTTCAATTTCCACGCCCCCTCCCCTCCATATTGGCTGCATTACGTCCTCCTCCGATTTCCACGCCCCCTCCCTATTGGCTGCATTACATCTTCCTCCGTTTTCCACGCCCCCTCCCCTCCCTATTGGCTGCATTACGTCCTCCTCCAATTTCCACGCCCCCTCCTTCCCTCCCTATTGGCTGCATTACGTCCTCCTTCGTTTTCCACGCCCCCTCCCCTCCCTATTGGCTGCATTACGTCCTCTTCCGTTTTCCATGCCCCCTCCCCTCCCTATTGGCTGCATTACGTCCTCCTCCGATTTCCACGCCCCCTCCCTATTGGCTGCATTATGTCCTCCTCCGATTTCCACGCCCCCCTCCTTCCCTCCCTATTGGCTGCATTATGTCCTCTTCCGTTTTCCACGCCCCTCCCCTCCCTATTGGCTGCATTACGTCCTCTTCCGTTTTCCACGCCCCTCCCCTCCCTATTGGCTGCATTACGTCCTCCTCCAATTTCCACGCCCCCTCCTTCCCTCCCTATTGGCTGCATTACGTTCGGTACAGGAGCTGCTGGTGGAGGCGGGGTTTGGAGTGTTGCTCCTTGAATGTTCGGTCTCTACTGCGCATTTGCGGGTGAGTACGGTCACTCGCAATTTATATGTTTGATGCTTTCAGCTGCTCAGGCTGGTAAAAGATGTATTTTAAGCTCATTTACTTAATAACGCATTTACACGGGTAATTAAGGTAAAAGGAGGCCCCTAAAGATGTTACTTCTGTACGCATAGCTAAAAACAGTTTCCTCCTTTCCTGAGTCTGTTTAGTAATATCAGGATAGATCCAGACTTTTTTACCTCTGAACAGAGCTTGCATTTTTTTTAAAGTACATTCGCATTACCGCATCAATGTCTTGTTGAAAAATAAAAGATGCAATTAGTGTAGTTCTTTCAGAATTCACGTTCAAAGTTAGTTCTAAGAGTTCAGATACATTCTGTATAATTATGGTACAGCCAGAGACCCCCCCCCACTGGAATGGTGGAGGGCCCAGTCATAGAGCTCAGGCCATTACAGACCTTGGCTGAGTCAGAAATCTGATGGCTGACATAACTGGGAGCTTACTGGAAAAGTATGGCCTAGTTTGTAGCCCGGATTGAGGCCTAAAAGTTAGGTCAATAGATATGGAAACAAAATGGAGGATTTCAGCACAAAATGGAAGCCTGTATCTGTTACAAAGTGGAATTTTCTCTAACGTAAGTTAGAAAAACAAGTTGAGAAATGAGTGAGTCATGCCAGGTGCAGCTGGATGCAGGGTCTTGCTTAAGATTTGTGGTCAAGCGAGCTAAAGACAAAACCATGTTAGCAAGATAGAAGCTACTCATTAGCATGAGCCAATCAGTGACAACCATGACATTAGCATAGATCCAATCAGGTATATCTACTGTCATATTATCCATATCCTGAGGGCACCTATAAAAATCAGGGTATTTCCTGGTTTAAGTTAGAGAGAAAAGGGTTGCCACTCTCTCTCTCCAAGGGAAACCAATGTGTCCAACAGAATTGACAAATTACCTAATTGCTTTCCCTTGTAAAACCTCTAATTGGTAAAAGAAATTATAAAAGATTTGGAATTAATTAACACCTGTTTGCAGCTGGATTATTATATTCCTATAATTAATTGATTGTACGTGCCTGTTGTCAATCACTGATTTGACTTATACCTTGGCAAATAAACTCCTCATTCCAAATGATGATTTGTGGGCTTCACTTAATGATCAAAGGCTGTAAGTATAAATGCATTGTATAACTTGTAATCTAAATCCAGTTTGTCATAAGGCTGGTATCTTTTCCTTAGACCTAACGTCTCCCTTAGAGGCAATTCCTTTTAGAACTTCACAACTCCTTGATTACCCCAGTACTAGTGCTATTTAGAGATGGAGTCAGATTTAAGGTCACCCCAGCCTTCTTGGGGGGCTCGGGACCCCTCAATTCACAACAATTCAAAGGTTCCTCTTGATTTTTTATCTGGAATAGCTTCAATAGACATTTCAGGTAATTTTTTTGTTGGAATATAATAGACCTTATTCAATGGTGGTATAGTTTCCGGGGAAAAATTTAAAACTTCCAACAAATATGCTTTAAAGGCATCCTGGGGATTAATTCCCAATTCCTTCGGAAAATTCAAGAGTCTCAAATTCAGCCTACGATTAAAGTTCTCTATTTGTTCTAATCTACGCTGTGTAGACAAATTGTCTTTCACAATTGAGGCTGAGATATCATTCAATTTAATAACGTCTTTCTTAAGAGCTCCCATTTGCTCTGATGTTTCTTGTTTTGCAGCATTAAGAGATACGGAAAGATTTTCAACTGTACTTACTAAGTCTTTTATTTCTTTCGCCGAATTGGCAACCGTCGCTTCTACCCTCTGGAGAGCATTCCAAATGCTCTCCAGTGACACAGCCGCTGTTTTTCTTGTCAGAGCTAAACGCTCAGCCCCTGACTCATTCAGAATCGGGCCTCCCTCATGCTCTGCTTCTCCCATTCCTCGAACCGCCGTCGCACCTTCAACCACTTCCGGGTCAGGTCGATCGCGTCGGGAGAGACATGCTTCAGGGAGCGGCGGGGGGTTGAGATCCGGAGGGGAGAGTAAAACTTCCAGCCCCAAGTCTCCCAGGGAGTCTTCACCCACCGAGACAGCGGGGCCCCTCTCGGTATTTAGGGTAGGTGGTTTTGTAGCGTATCTCTCTATAGTTTGTTGTACCGGAGAGGACGTCTTAGCAGTCGAGGCAGCTACTTTAACAATCCCCTTGCGTTTAGTATGGGGCATCTTGTCTCGAAGGAAAAGGAGCCTGAATTTAATGCATTCTGAGCACCTTGTTTCTGTTTCAGATGCGGGAGGTAATGTGTCAACAGAATAAATCCAGCTGGAATTTAATGCATTCTGAGCACCTCTGTGTCCCTAAGTGTGTTTCTGTTTTGTGTTTCAGATGCTGGTGACGTTTGAGGACATCACTGTCTCTTTCTCCCAGGAGGAGTGGGAGTATTTAGATGAAGGGCAGAAGGAGCTTTACAGGGAGGTGATGAAGGTGAATTATGAGAGTCTGATGTCTCTAGGTAAGGATTTCCTGTTTTTCCCCTTGTTAAAATACCTTCTTTGGCAGAGTGACTGGCAGCGGGTGAGTCTCAGTGGTGGAAACCCAAGTGACTGATAATGAGTGATTGTGAGATAACCCACTATATACAATGCAAGCAAGCAAGAGGGAATCAGCAAGACAACAGAGAAAGTCCAGTGGACCATGGATGAACCTGAGGGAGGATATGATGAGGTAGGAAGCTGAGGTATGCTGGACTCACGGGCGGATGGGGGCTGGAGAGAGGAGGAGAACCCCTCCTCCCCCAGATGTTTGTGTGCTCGCTGCCTGGCTCCATCAATAACCGGCTCGCAAAATTCAGTAAAGTTTAACAACCGGCTCCAGCACACCACTGGGAACACCCAAATTCCACCTCCAACATACCCCCTTGAGATTTGGACACACTGCAGACAAACAGCGTAGAAAAACATCTGAACAATAGGTTTCAAAAATACTGATTTGGTTGTTTTTGTGAGAAAACTGTCCAAATGCTCTTTATGTCACTTTTTAAACATTTTTGTCTTTCGAAAATGAGCCCCAGAGTGCCTTCAAATGGTTCCATGTTCAGGCTCTTGAATCCTCACTATTCAGGGCATAATTCACAAAAAACAATAAAAAATTAAAAACAGACTTGCGAGCCGGGCGGGAAGATGGCCGCCATCTAGAGAGCTCCGCTACACCGCACGTGGGACTTCCATCCCCCCACCTACTAGACCCCCTCCGCAACAACCTGGTGTTACCCAGAGCTCCCCAGAACAAAAAGATACCTCCGGAGGTCCTACTACTACTACTATTAAACATTTCTATAGCGCTACTAGACTTACGCAGCGCTGTACAAATTAACATGAAAAGACAGTCCCTGCTCAACAGAGCTTACAATCTAAATTGGACAGACGAACAGACAGCTAGGGGTGGGGAAATTGCAGTGGTAGGGGTGATAAGTGAGGGTGTTGAGTAAGAGAATCATGGTTAGGAGTCGAAAGCAGTAGCAAAGAGGTGGGCTTTAAGCCTAGACTTGAAGACAGCCAGAGACTGAGCCTGACGAACTGGCTCATGGAGTCTATTCCAGGCATAGGGAGCAGCGAGATAGAAGGAACGGAGCCGGGAGTTAGCAGTGGGGGAGAAGGGGGACGACAGGAGACATTTACCCAGCGAACGGAGTTCACGGGGAGGAGTGTAGGGAGAGAGGAAAGGTACTGAGGAGCTGCGGAGTGGATGCACTTGTAGGTCAAAAGGAGAAGTTTGAACCGTATGCGGAAGCGGATAGGGAGCCAGTGAAGCGACTTGAGGAGAGGGCTAACGTGAGTAAAGCGACTCTGGCGGAATATAAGACGCGCAGCAGAGTTTTGGACAGATTGAAGAGGAGATAGATGGCTGAGTGGGAGACCAGCGAGAAGCAAATTGGAGTAGTCTAGGTGAGAGGTGATAAGGGTGTGGGTAAGGGTTTTGGTAGCATCCTCGGAGAGGAAAGGGCGAATTTTGTTAATATTATAGAGAAAGAAACGACAGGTTTTGGCAATCTGCTGAATATGAGCAGAGAAGGAGAGAGCGGAGTCAAAGATGACACCAAGGTTGCGCGCAGACGGGACAGGGAGGATGAGAGTGTTATCTAGGTCCTCTGACGCGCCCCGCAGCACTGCAATAGAAGTTGCTCCCAACGCATGCGCCGCGATCAAAGATGGTGGCCGGAGTAACAGCAGGAAGGATGGCTGGGAGACAACAACGCGGGTGAGCAGTGGACGGCGGGCAATCCCCGGGGCCGGGTATCGGGGAACTTGGAGGAGCGATAACAAAGCGGGAGCTGCACAACTGACTACACCTCCCTTCCTCCCCTCCCCCCCCCCCCCCCCCCGACGAAAGAGCAAAGAAGGGACGCCAGAGACATCAGATAGCCCTGTACCAAATCCTCATTATCGGGGGGGGGGGGGGGTGAGGTGAACTCAAGCCCGCAACAGAGCAGAAAACGGGTGCTGCACTAATAGCTCCTGTAATTCAGGAGAGCCTACCATTTCAGCTCTATTGAACTTTCAAGTTGAGGTAGCAGTTGCCAGTGGAGAAGATTTGTGCTACTACCAATATTACAGCAAAGACTAGCTACTGCTGAGTACAAATAGGAGTTTGGTACCTACTTTGCAGTAACCATACAACGGTACGAAGTGACGCAGTAACTCTCACTGGCAACGAGATATACCGCACATTCACCACCCCCAGGTAAAGGTGCCCGCACCATGAGGTCGATGCACTGAGCCTTGCAGAGGGGTGAAACACTCGCTGTATGGAGCAATATCTGAGACCCAAGTCTGCTGGTACAACTCGAAGCGGCACTAAATACGACAAAGGGAAAAAAAAACCCATCACCCCCAGGGGCCAAGATGGCAGAAGGGAAGCTTGAAAAGCTTGGTGATTTTTCTGATAAACAACTGGCACAGATCACCATGGCAGTAAGTGCCGCACTCAACCCAAGATTTGATTTACTAGAACGCCAAATCTCAGTCTTGGAAGACACAAGGGCGCAGAATGTCCAAGATGTCACCCGTATGATGGAACAACTCAAGGCGCAGCAAGACAAGATTGAAGACATGGAGACTAGAGCACGGAGATGCAACCTGCGAATTGTTGGCCTGCCAGAAGCAGTCCCCGAGAAATCACTGGGGCACCTGCTGGAACAATGGCTTAAAAAAGAACTGGCCTTGTCAGACAGCTATGGAGAACTGTGCATAGAAAGGGCCCATAGGCTGGGCCGTTGGCAACAAGGGCAACAAAGACCCAGACTGGTGATAATCAAAGTGCACAATTACCTGCATAAAGAAGAAATCATGAGGGGCTTTCGACTGAAAAGGGACACTTTGAGATATGACAGGGCCCAGATAAAAATCTTTCAAGATTATTCGGCAGGAGTACAAGAGCAAAGACGCCGGTTTCATCCGCTTTGTACAACGCTGGTAAACAGAAAAGCAAGATTTATGCTGCTTATCCCGCTGTTCTGAAGATCCAACACGAAATAGATGGCGTTCTTTCCACTCGGTCCCGGAGGCCCAACAGTTTATAGATACTGAACTGCAGGCGCCAGATGCTGCACCGCCTTGATTACATGTCCTGAAGACTCTTGCTGGAGTAAAGGTCTTTACACCACTTTCAACCTCACGAGAAAGTGGCGATGGTGTGAACAAACAAGGTTATATAATTCTTGTTTAGACAAATGTTGTTTAAGTGTTACCATGTTATATGTTCCAGTAGTACTAGCGGCTGTTGAGGGAGCTCTTCTACCAGGTTGCTATAATAGATCTGACATGATCGTCCCGGGGGGGGGGGGGGGGGGTGGGTTGAGGGGATGGGGGGGGGGGGGGACCCACTTAGTCCCCTACCATGTCATCTTAGTCCCCTACCCACTTAGATGACTACCATGTCATCTGGAAGGAGAGAAGTTATGGATAGGGAGAAGAGGGAGGGGGGTTCAGGCAACGGGATGGGTAATGGGTGGGGAAGACGGAGATCTGAAGAGAATCAGTGCCCAGGGAGGGAGGGTTCCAGGTATACATGCGATGGGTCTCCTAAACAGGTCATACAAAAGAAGGAAACATGTCGGTACTGTATGCTTCTGATTGATGGAGTGAGAATGAAGGTGCGATATTTACAGCTGCTGGGGAGGGGCTGGGACCCAGGGGCTGAGTTTTTCGAGATTACTATCATGGAGCTAGTGTGCCCACGCGGTAGCACACTGTAAATTAGTCACCTGGAATGTGGGAGGCATCACGTCTCCCATTAAAAGGCAAAAGATCCTGGCGCATTTAAAACACCTCAAAGCGGATATAGCGTGTCTGCAGGAAACGAAATTGACAGCTGCAGAGCATGAAAAGCTCAAACAGGGCTGGGTAGGCCAGGTGATCTATGCATCCTCAGATGGGCGGAGAGGGGGAGTAGCGATCTGCATTCACCGGCGACTGGCCTGCATGGTAGAAACAGTTCTGCAGGATCCCAATGAGCGATTCCTTCTGGTTAAATTGTGGTTACAGGGGAGGGAACTATATCTGTTAAATGTCTACGCTCCCACCCCTCCTGACAACTCCTTCTTCCCCGGATTATTAAGGCGACTGCTCCCTTATGAAGGCAAACACTTGATTATAACAGGGGATATGAATGTACTGTAAATTCTAAGGGCCCTCTTTGCTCCCCAGGAATATTCTTCTCCAGGGACAAAGGGTCTGTAGTTCCACTATCTGAAGGGCTGCCTGGCTACATTGTGTAGAAATAGAATTCCAGTAATATTTCTGGTGTGGAGGCACTAGAAGGCCTAACACCAGGATAATGCCCATGACCATGGTCTCGTGTCTATCAGGAGGTAAATGAATTCTTGGTTATCTATGTACCCAAATGTCTTCTATTAAAAGGTAACAGTATGCTGTACACAGAATGAGTGACAGGTGTGAATATAGATTAATTTGGAGAATAAGTGAGAAATGAAGAATGGATGGAAATTAAGACAAACATAGTTTTAGGAAGATAAGTACATTTTATTTCTTACCCAAAGACAAGTCTTCAAGTTGGTACAAATTACAGATTTAGTCTGACAGCTCACCCCAAGTAGGGTCTTCAGTTCGGTACAGATTCTGGAGGTAACCGGACAGAGCTTCGCTGCTTCCAAGGTGTCGTGAAAGGACTCTCAAATTAAGCCAAATTCTCCCTTCTTTTATACCCTCACATCTCAATAGAAGTCTATGGCAGGACCTATTTTGGACCTATTTTTTTCAAATATTTCTCAATTTCTTAGATCATACTTTCATATCCGGCCACCTGTTGTTCTTGTACCCAACTCTTTCCGTTCTAGCTATTGCAAGTTATTTCGCAATTTCCTCTTTTGTCAACATGTTTTTTCTCTTCTGCCAGAACATCTTATTTTTAGCATATCAGTTTCACTTCCTCTTTTTTTTTATCATCTTATGATCTCAGTTTCATCTTATAGAAAGACAAACTCCATTTTAATAAGTGCTACATTCAATTTGTACCTGATTTTGTTAAGACTCATCTATAAGGCCATTAGTAGGTTATCAGGCCTAGGCAGTGCTTTTCAGCTGTACAAAGCTATGTAGCTTGGCCCACCACAGTGGATAGATCTTAAACTAGAACGCATATTAACTTGCAGGAAAAGCAAGTCCTTGCTCAGCCAGTCATAGATTTTTAAACCTAGCTGGTATTTTTACAGCCTGAGTCCTAAAATCTGGCCTTCCACCCTTCCGGTGGGCATCCAGTGAGGGCCTCTTGCTGTAGTATAATTATACAGTACTGATAGACCCCAAGATTGATCATTCCGGGGAGGGAGGCAGAGGGATGGATGGTCGAAGGGGGTCACAGATGCTAAAAGAATTTACCAATTCCCTCTCAGTGGTAGATGCATGGCGGAATCTGCACCCTGACTCTAGAGATTACACGCACCAGGGCGCACGGGACATGGGGACGAATAGACTATATGTTTCATTTCAACACCCTTGTTCCATTGTGTCCGAGACGCCAAAATCGAAGAAATTCTGATATCCGACCATAGTCCTGTCTGGTTGGAGTTGGAGGCTCCAGGCAGCTTCCAGCCGGCTAGACAGTGGAGGTTCCCTCACTACTTAGTAAAAGACAAATCCTTTCAAAAATTCCTGGTGAAAAAGTGGGAAGAATACGAATTGTTTAACAGAGAACATAAAATCGAACCCCCAACTGTTCTGGTGCACTGGTAAAGCGGTACTCCGAGGGGACCTGATAGCGTATGTAGCAAATAAACGGAAAAAGAATACAGCTAGCCTTTTGCACCTGAATAGGCAATTACAGAAGGCTAGACGCCGATACCGGAACGGCAAACCGCAGCTAACAGGGAGGCCTTCTTGTCTGTGCAGGCTGCTGTTAACTCCCTGTTGCATGAAAGAATGTTAAAAAACAGGATTGTTCAAAATATAGGTTCCCACAGATTTGAAACAGAGCAGGGGCATGCTGGCTCAGGTAGTCCGGAAACGGGGGAGGGGGCAGAGCTATATCGGCTCTGAAAGAAAAGACGGGAGGCCTTACCAATGACCCAGATAGGATCCTTCAAATACTACAGGACCATTTTGCTCAGCTATATAGTGCCGACCAGTCTGTCGGGGAGGTACACATGAGTGACTTCCTCAGCAGGCACAAATGCCAAAGCTAGGAGAGTTGGAGATAGCACGCCTAGAGGAACTATCAGAGGCAATAAAGGGGTTAAAGTCTTTCTTGGCACCAGGGGTGGATGGGTATTCTGGAGAATTTTATAAACTGCTACAACCCCAATTGCTATGCCCGCTATTTGAATATCACCAGGCGGTGATACAGGAGGGGAAATTTCCATTGTATGAAAATACTGCTTGCATATCACTGTTGCTGAAGCTGGGGGAAAAGCGTAGAGGAGCCAGAATCCTATAGGCCTATCTCGTTAATTAATGTTGACATCAAACTCTTAGCAAAGATTTGGCTACACGGCTCAACACTTGTCTCCCCAGTGTGATTGAGCCCGCACATAGTGGGATTTATTCCCAGGAGGCACTCTGTATTGCATATTCGGAGAGTCTTACTTGCAATGGCACAATGCCGGTATGGGGAGACTCCTGGGATTTTGATGAGCCTTGATGCCACCAAGGCTTTTGACAGGGTTGGGTGGAATTTCTTGTTCTATATGCTGGACTGGATAGGAATCCCTGCCGGAGTGAGGCAAGCAATTGAGGCTCTATACACTGGTATGGAGGCATATGTTACAGCAAACGGGGGGCTCTCAACGAGGTTTCAGATAGGCAAGGGAACGCGTCAGGGCTGCCCCTTATCCCCACTCCTGTTCGATTTAACACTGGGACCACTATTACGCCTTCTAAATTCAGATCCAAGAATCAAGGGAGTATGGTTGGGAGAGCAGGAGGTCCGAGCTCTGGCCTATGCCGACGACGTCCTCCTGGTTCTGACCAACCCGCAGGAGTCCTTTGAGGCTGCCCTGACACTGATCGAGGAATACGGGTGGATGTCGGGGTTCGGCCTTAACCTTTCCAAATCTTGTGCGATGCCCATGGATTACTGATACCAAATTATGCTGGCAGGGGGAGGCTCCACTTAGATGGGAGACAACAAAATGAAATACTTAGGGGTGTACATTTCTAGTGACGGATCTTCCATGTACAGAGATAACATAGCCCCATTGATAGAGATGACTAGAAACAAATTGTCCATGTGGAAGGAATTGCCACTTACCATTTGGGGTAGAATAGCATTATTCAATATGGTGGTTGCCCTTAGGTGGTTATATGTCTTGAAACACAAAGAAGAAAGGCTGTTGCAGCGCCTGATACAAACGTACCTCTGGCAGGGGAAGAAACCCAGAATACCTTACCATCAGATAACAGCCCCAAGGGAGGGGGGTGGCATGGGGCTCTTAAATATCAATTTTTTGGCAATTGCAAGTTCCATGAGACATATAAATGACTGGTATCGGGGGACATCTGATTTCTCTATTACATCGGTGGAGACCCTCGGTGTTCCCAGATATACATTTCAGCCATTTGCTCCACTCCGGGACTCCCCTGCCTACTGCAGCATTTCAAGAGACACCCTCTATTGAAATCTCTTAGGGAAACTTGGAGGTGGGTGTGCAGGACGTTATCACTTCTCCTCCCGTGCATCCCCTTCGGCTATCAATATACGACAACACAGCATTTCCACCAGGCCAAGGGGTTAGCATATTTAGCAGATGGGCACAAAAGGGGATAGTATACCTGGCGCATATAGTCACAGAACAGGGATGAATTCTCCCATATCTAGAACTTCAGTCCCGGTACGGGATTCCCCCGACATATCAATTTGCGTATCGCCAGCTGAGCCATTATGTTGCTTCCCTAGAGTGGACAGACCTTACAGAGGATGTGGTGGAGGTTCTTTAAGAAGAGTTTTACTCTGGAGCGCAGCTTCCAGTACCACTGAGATTCCACCAACAACAACTTAAGGATACGACAGCAGAATTAGATTTCCGGCAGCTCGCGCAGGAGTGGTCAAGGGATTTGGACTGTACATTTACAGAGGAGGAGTGTAGGTCATATTTGAAATCTATCTACAAGCAGCAGCTTTCCATACCACAGAGAGAGAGTCTATATCGATGGCTGCTTAGAACACATATATCTCCTCATAGAGCACAACGGGCAGGGTTTGCTGCCGAAGGAACCTGCCCAAAATGCAATCAGGTGCGGCCACTTTGGGGCATATGTTCTGGAGTTGTCCCTATGTGGAGCGGTTCTGGAGGCAGGTTGTGAGGGGGGTAGACCAATTATGGAATTGTACCCTTGTTTGTGGAACCTTAAATTTTATTTAATAATTTTAAGTACACTGCAGAACCCCCGGAGGGCTTTAGGGCATTTGCAAAGATGGCCATATATTTTGGAATAACTACTATTTTGCAATTTTGGACAGCAAAGGAAATACCCCCTCTACAGATATGGCACGCACAGTTAGTGAAACAAATGAGAATAGACCGGTGTGGAGTGACTGATTTGGAAAGCCCCGCGGGCCTTAGGTTTAGGGCACAATGGGAGGTGCTTTGGGTCACTCTCCCGTCCAGGGCACGAAGTCTATTGCTGAATTTTTGATTCCTCCCTGGTGCCCCGTGGGTCCGGTCACTAAGCAGAGAGCCTGTTGATAGCAGTGCAGGTTGTATAATACCTACTGATAAGAGGGCCTCTGGTCCAGACCACATCACTCTGACAGTATATACAGTGGGGGAAATAAGTATTTGATCCCTTGCTGATTTTGTAAGTGTGCCCACTGACAAAGACATGAGCAGCCCATAATTGAAGGGTAGGTTATTGGTAACAGTGAGAGATAGCACATCACAAATTAAATCCGGAAAATCACATTGTGGAAAGTATATGAATTTATTTGCATTCTGCAGAGGGAAATAAGTATTTGATCCCTCTGGCAAACAAGACCTAATACTTGGTGGCAAAACCCTTGTTGGCAAGCACAGCGGTCAGACGTCTTCTGTAGTTGATGATGAGGTTTGCACACATGTCAGGAGGAATTTTGGGTCCACTCCTCTTTGCAGATCATCTCTAAATCATTAAGAGTTCTGGGCTGTCGCTTGGCAACTCGCAGCTTCAGCTCCCTCCATAAGTTTTCAATGGGATTAAGGTCTGGTGACTGGCTAGGCCACTCCATGACCCTAATGTGCTTCTTCCTGAGCCACTCCTTTGTTGCCTTTGGCTGTATGTTTTGGGTCATTGTCATGCTGGAAGACCCAGCCACGACCCATTTTTAAGGCCCTGGCGGAGGGAAGGAGGTTGTCACTCAGAATTGTACGGTACATGGCCCCATCCATTCTCCCATTGATGCGGTGAAGTAGTCCTGTGCCCTTAGCAGAGAAACACCCCCAAAACATAACATTTCCACCTCCATGCTTGACATGGGGACGGTGTTCTTTGGGTCATAGGCAGCATTTCTCTTCCTCCAAACACGGCGAGTTGAGTTCATGCCAAAGAGCTCAATTTTTGTCTCATCTGACCACAGCACCTTCTCCCAATCACTCTCGGCATCATCCAGGTGTTCACTGGCAAACTTCAGACGGGCCGTCACATGTGCCTTCCGGAGCAGGGGGACCTTGCGGGCACTGCAGGATTGCAATCCATTATGTCGTAATGTGTTACCAATGGTTTTCGTGGTGACAGTGGTCCCAGCTGCCTTGAGATCATTGACAAGTTCCCCCCTTGTAGTTGTAGGCTGATTTCTAACCTTCCTCATGATCAAGGATACCCCATGAGGTGAGATTTTGCGTGGAGCCCCAGATCTTTGTCGATTGACAGTCATTTTGTACTTCTTCCATTTCTTACTATGGCACCAACAGTTGTCCTCCTTCTCGCCCAGCGTCTTACTGATGGTTTTGTAGCCCATTCCAGCCTTGTGCAGGTGTATGATCTTGTCCCTGACATCCTTAGACAGCTCCTTGCTCTTGGCCATTTTGTAGAGGTTTAGAGTCTGACTGATTCACGTGAGTCTGTGGACAGGTGTCTTTCATACAGGTGACCATTGCCGACAGCTGTCTGTCATGCAGGTAACGAGTTGATTTGGAGCATCTACCTGGTCTGTAGGGGCCAGATCTCTTACTGGTTGGTGGGGGATCAAATACTTATTTCCCTCTGCAGAATGCAAAATAAATTCATATACTTTCCACAATGTGATTTCCGGATTTAATTTGTGATGTGCTATCTCTCACGGTTACCAATAACCTACCCTTCAATTATGGGCTGCTCATGTCTTTGTCAGATGGGCACACTTACAAAATCAGCAAAGGGAGCAAATACTTATTTCCCCCACTGTATATATTTTTTTTAGGCATACAGGACGTAATGATAGATACCATCACATTTGACATTTGACCACTGAGAGACCCGAACAACATGTATCGTTGAACTCATAGTGGAGCAAAGGGGGGGGGGGAAGGGCAGAGGGAGGGACGGGCAGGGTAGGTGGGTAGGGGGGATACACCTCAGGGTTAATATAGTTTAGGTAACTCACACACGTTGCAGTGATAGTAAAAAGAGGTAATCTAGCCAGACGATTGTTAGCTGTTGCTTTCGTTATACTTGTAAATATCGGGGTGTGACAATGTACAAGGAGTATCAGTGGGCACCGAGAGGGTGGGAGGGGGAGAAAATACAAATGCCACACTGTAACTTGATATGTTGATTGAATTTGTTGGATGACAATTCTTGTATGTATCTTTTTCGACAAGTAGCTGTTTAATTGTCAGTTACAATCAATAAAAATGATTTAAACATAAAACAGACTTGCACTCTCCATTTGGGACTCTCTCACTCCAGGAGCAAGAAGCAAGATATTGAATTGTTAAAGTAGGATGGGAGGGTAGGGTGGGGAAGGGAGGAGGGGGTGAGAGAGGGTGGGTCAGGGCCGTGCCTAGGGTCCTCCCGGCGCCCCCCTGCAGTTGGCCCCAGCCAGCGTACCCCCCCCAAAACTATCGCTCACACTAGCCCGCCCGTCTTCTTCTCCACCGCAGATCCTTTTCCTTTTTGTTTAAATTTACCTCTCCGGCGCGCGGCAAGCGTAGCGTTAGTGAGAAGGAGGCGGCACTCACCCGCCCCGACGTGTTCTTCTTCCCTTCGCTCAGTTTCCCGCCTTCTTCTGGCCGTTATTTCTGAACGTCAGAAGAAAGGCGGAACCGAGCCGAAGGGAAAAGACCTGACACGGGGTGGGAGAGCGCCGCCTCCTCACTAACGCTACGCTGCCATGCGCCAGAGAGGTAAATTTAAACAAAAAGGATCTGGGGAGAAGAGGGCGAGGTAAGCATGGTGCGGCGGGGCGCCCCCCAGAGGATGGCGCCCTCCTGCCATGCTTACCTTGCTTACCGTGTCGGCACGGCCCTGGGGTGGGGTTTAGTTGGGACAAAATGTTTAAAAAAGTCACACAGCTCAAACACTGTAATTGTTTATTCTGAGATCGCTGTACATGGATATAGTTTGAATTGCAATAAATAAGAATTATAAAAAAAAAAAAAACAGACTTGCACTGAGACATAAATCTAAGCTTCCTAGGTAAGAAATAGTGATTAATCAAAATAAAATGACAGTATTGTTGTCTAATTGAAACCCAGCGTGAAAATTGCACCAAAAAATGCTGAAGCGGCTGTTGGAGATAAACCAACATAGATATGTAATGCCAGGCTCGTCCCATCAAAATCGCTAAAAAATGGGATAAAAACTCTGTAAAAAAATATATCATTTAAAAAGTAGAATCGGCATCAAAATGGCTCTCAGACCGTACAAACCAGCCCAGCACCGGCCTTAGTTGAAATAGCCAGAGTTGCCATCTAAACAGCACTTGACTTGCAAACACTTATGCTTTGTTTTTTTATACCATTCATTTTCTAATTAGAGATCCCCTGTTTTCATCCCATAGTTGTTCTCCACCACCTACCTCAGGAGGGCATTCCAGGAATCAACCACCCTCTGTTAAAAATAATTTTCTGACATTACTCCTAAGTCTACCACCCCACAAGCTCAAATCATGTCCTCTAGTTATACCATTTTCTCTTCTCTGGAAAATATTTGTTTGTATATTAACACCTTTCAAGTATTTAACCGTCTGTATCATATCTCCTCTGTCCCTCCTGTCCTCTAGGGTATACATATTCAGGTCTATCATACGTCTTTTGGCGTAATCCCCATATCATTTTTGTCGCCTTCAATGGAGCGCTTTCCGGAGATGGGAAGGCGGTAGAACGAGAGGACATGAAATGAGATTGAAGGGGGGCAGACTCAGGAAAGATGTCAGGAAGTATTTTTCACGTAGAGGGTGGTGGACGCTTGGAATGCCCTCCCGCGGGAGGTGGTGGAGATGAAAACGGTAACGGAGTTCAAACATGCGTGGGATATGCATAGAGGAATCCTGTGCAGAAGGAATGGATCCTCAGAAGCTTAGCTGAAATTGGGTGGCGGAGCAGTTGGGGGAAGAGGGGGTGGTGGTTGGGAGGCGAGGATAGGGGAGGGCAGACTTATATGGTCTGTACCAGAGCCGGTGATGGGAGGTGGGACTGGTGGTTGGGAGGCGGGAAATACTGCTGGGCAGACTTATATGGTCTGTGCCCTGAAAAGGACAGGTACAAATTCAAGGTAAGATATACACATATGAGTTTGTCTTGGGCAGACTGGATGGACCATGCAGGTCTTTTTCTGCCGTCATCTACTATGTTAAGTCTTCTTGCATCTTTAGCAAGATACAGCCTCCAAAACTGAACACAATACTCCAGGTGGGGCCTCACCAATGACTTGTACAGGGACATCAGCACCCACTTCTGCTGGTTATAGTTCTCTTTATGCAGCCTAGCATCCTTCTGGCTATAGCCACCGCCTTGTCACACTAATTTGTCACCTTCGGATCCTCAGATACTATCACCCCAAGGTGCTGTATATTCCTTCCTATACTAGGCCTGTAATATGGCTCTTCTGCCCCTCAGTATTCCTTGCTTTGCTGTTGTCAGCATATTTTTAGTTTCTTCCTTCCTGCAGCTTGCATGTAAGCAACAGTGCTTTCTCAAGAAATGGAAAGTACATGTTACATGTCAAGGTAACACTTAAGAGGAACTGAGGCTATGCGGGCCATATATGGCAGATACACATGGCTATAACCTTGGTGGTGATGAGAGACTGAGGACTCTGCAGACTCCAAGATGTTCCAACAGAAATATGTGTTCAGAGAAAGGACACCAGGTGTTTCACTACTTATTTGTTAGCTGGTTTTCCACGCTGTGATCACGCGTTACTGATAAGGAATTAGCCAATTGCCACAAAGTGTGCATGTGAACACGAGAGGAGAGGATGATACAATGTAGGAAATTGACATTTATGTATACATATAAAAAATAACAATATTACAGGAAAATCCATATTGTCCCAAGTTAGTTTAGGAGAAATCACATTATTTTTACTGATTGCGCCTACACCTAAGTCTGATTGTCTCTCGTATTCCCCTAGACCTGAAGTGTCCTCTCCTCCTAGGGGGAAGGGACCGAGAGTGACTGTACAGTGTATATCAGCCTCTCACTGCCTAACACGTACGCTTCCCTGATTAAAGTTGTGGCGCCATATCTTCATTTTCCTCTTTTAGTTCTGGGGGGCTTTAATATTGCAATGGATCCTTCTGTGGATAGGAAGGGTGGAGGGGGCCTTGTTGATCTTAGAACCCGTCGGGGCCTTCAGAGTGATCAGCTGTGGTTGCTCATGAAACACCTGAACTTTGTTTCCTTGGGTCTGAGATCAAGGCCTAATTGTCTGCTGCATAAGGCATTTTTTTTATCTGGAAAGAATATTTTGATGTGTTGGAGAGAGGCTGCTTGGAGGAATGAACTTGTCAACCTAATGAAGATTGAGAGACTGGACACTAGTCAGCGGTCGCTTAGAGCCCGGAAGTCTTTTCAATAAATTTGTCCCCAGTGTGGGATTGTTTGCCACACCGTTCTCGTAGCTTCTTGCTGAACATATAACTTGAAGTCTGGACTTTAGGGAAGGGAAGAGGGTGATAAGGTTTTGGTCTGTTATTATTATTTTTTTTTAATTTTTACTTTATTAACAATCTATAATTACAAGCACAAATACTTGAATAGGCAATACAGGCTATCCAGCTAATTATTACATTAATTCACATAATAATATGAAACATTAGAATAAAAAATATTAGCCTTCTTTAGACCACTAATAGTGGGGGAGAGTCACGCTATCAGGAGATATATAGAAAAATAATAACTAATAATGAATATAGCTTAGCACGTTATAAGCCTGAACAAACATTATATTGGCAATCAAACTTGAAAAGATATCAAGCCTTTCCCAACTTTTTAAGATCAACAAAAGCTTTTAAATGTTCTGGTTGAAGGAAAATGTATTTAAGCCCTAAGTACTTAATCACACATTTGCAAGGATAGTTTAGGTAAAAGTGAGCTCCTATTGCAAGTGTTTCTTTCCTTAGGGTCAAGAACGCTTTTCTTCTTTCTTGAGTTTGCCTGGTCACATCTGGATACATCCATATCTGTTTCCCATAGAATGGAGTCTTTAATTTTCGAAAGAAAAGCCTTTTTATAGCTTCTACATCTTGTTCAAAGACAAGTGAGACTATTAGAGTCTTCCTTTCAGAGTTTTCAGAGATGGATGAGTCAAGAATCTCTGACAAATTTAAATTTAGATCTCTTTCATCAAGTTGTTGAGTTTGTTGAGGATTTTCCAAGTCTGCTTCTGGAATCTTTTTTGTAGGCGCATAAAAAATGCGATTAATTGGCGGTATATGATCAGGGGAATATCCCAGTATTTCTATGAGATATTTTTTAAAAACATCTAATGGTGTAATTCCAAACGTATAGGGAAAGTTCAAGAACCGTAAATTTAATCTGCGATTGAAGTTTTCTATTTGCTCAATTCTTATCAATTAAACTTTTATCCTTAATAGTCATAGTAGAAACATCTTGAAGTTTTTTCACCTCTACATTTATAGCTTTCATTTGATTAGTAGAGTCTATTTTAAAAGTCTCAAAAGATTTAGAAAGAGTTTCAATAGTACTCACAAAAGTCGTTATTTCCGCCATAGAGTTGGTCAGCTTGGTATCTAACTTTTGGAGAGCTTCCCATATGCTCTCCAAACTAACCGACTCCGTTGAAGATTTTCTTTCAGCCCTTAGGCCCAAAAGCCTCGGACCTCCGTCAGCTTGATTTTCCTCCGAGCCTCTCATCCAGGAACATTTATCGTCGACTTGCGGTGCAATTATTCCTGGCGAAGAAAAAAAGCCTTCGGGCGGAGGCGGTGGATTGTGCTCCGGGGGAGATAAGGTGGTATCCAATCCCAAGTCACAGGGTTCTCCTCCTCCTGTGGCAGCGGGAGTCCCTCCGGTTTCTCGGTCAGGCTTCCTCACGGCGAACTTCTCAATGCTGGTCTGAGAAGGAGAAGAAGTTCTGTTCGCTGAGGCTCCAGCTTTGACCAGACCCTTCCGCTTAGTGTGAGGCATAATGGGGGAAAAAGATTACACGCAGCTCAGCTCGAGATGTTTCAGCCGCGAAGAAAGCGTGCCACCATCCTGACTCTCGCTGGTCTGTTATTATTGCGGATCAGACTGCCGTGAAGAAACAACATGTGCGGTCTGATCTCTTGCAGTGAGTGTGTGTGTGGGGGAGGGTGGTGGGGGGGATGAAACTTGAAAAATTACCATGCCATACTGTTATATCTCTTCTTACAGATATTATTGTTCTTGCCATTGTGTGTGTGGTTCTAATAAAGATATTACAAAAAGAAATATCAACTTGAATATGATCATATATTCTACCTGCATCTCTGGTAATGATCAGCAGCGGGGGGGGGGGGGGGGGGGGGGCACATTTATGAAGGGTTATTGTACTACTGAACTAGTTAAATTGTTCTCCTACAATATTCTACAATGCTCTTTATATATTTTTATATTTTTTAGAAAAAGATTATCCCAGAAACAGTAATACAAAGACACATGACTGGAAGCTCACTGAGAAGTCTAAAGGAGAAAAGATGTTATCAGAAAGAGATAAAGAGGAGACTCCTTCCTGTTCTGACTGGGAGAAAAGGGAAAATATCAAAATAAACAAAAACATTCAACAGGAGGTTCAGCTGTATGTGAAAACAGTACCAGTAATATCACGCAGACAGGGGAAATGCAGACAAACCAGATGAGAGATCAAAGGTGTTTATGTGATATTTGTGAGATATTCCTCAGCAATCATTTAACTCCGAAATCACATCCTAGATCTGATACTGAAAATGGACCATCTACATGTATTAACTATGGGAAAAATGTCTGTCAAAAGAGAGAACTAAAAGGACAACAGAAAAAGTGCATAAAAGAGACACTTAAAACATCTGAGTGTGAGAAGGATTTCAGTAGGGAGGAAGAGCTGGTGTATACAAGTAACGAATATGGGAATAGCTTTACCAAAGGAGAAAACATTACAAAACATCAGAAAACAACACTGATGCGAGATTATCTTCGTATCCTGATTGTGACAAAAGTTTCACTGCTACAGGGAAACTCACCATCCACCAGAGAATCCATGCAGGATTAAAACGATTTCTATGCCCTGACTGTGGCAAAAGCTTTAGGTTGAAGAATAACATGTTGATGCACCAGAGAAGCCACACAAGAGTGAAGCCTTTTGCATGTCCTGAGTATGAAAAACATTTCACTGAGAGGGGAACATTCCAAAGGCACTGTAGAATCCACACGGGACAGAAACCTTTTCACTGCACTGAGTGTATTAAAAGCTTCAGGCAGAAGGCAACCCTCACAATACACCAGAGCATCCACACTGGAATGAAACCCTTTAACTGTACTGAGTGTAATAAAAGCTTCAGTCGAAAGACAAACCTGACAACACACCAGAGAATCCACACAGGAATGAAACCCTTTAACTGTACTGAGTGTAAGAAAAGCTTCTGGTGGAAGACAAACCTGACAATACACCAGAGAATCCACACAGGAATGAAACCCTTTAACTGTACTGAGTGTCATAAAAGCTTCAGTGTGAAGGCAACCCTCACAAGACACCAGAGCATCCACACAGGAATGAAACCCTTTAACTGTACTGAGTGTCATAAAAGCTTCAGTCAGAAGGCAACCCTCACAATACACCAGAGCATCCACACAGGAATGAAACCCTTTAACTGTACTGAGTGTCAGAAAAGCTTCAGTCAGAAGGCAACCCTCAGAATACACCAGAGAATCCACACAGGAATGAAACCCTTTCACTGTACTGAGTGTAATAAAAGCTTCAGTCACAAGGCAACCCTCACAATACACCAGAGAATCCACAGAGGACTGAAACCCTTTAACTGTACTGAGTGTAATAAAAGCTTCACTCATAAAACACCCCTCACAATACACCAGAGCATCCACACTGGAATGAAACCCTTTAACTGTACTGAGTGTAATAAAAGCTTCAGTCGAAAGACAAACCTGACAACACACCAGAGAATCCACACAGGAATGAAACCCTTTAACTGTACTGAGTGTAATAGAAGCTTCACTTGGAAGACAAACCTGACAACACACCAGAGAATCCACACAGGAATGCAACCATTTAACTGTACTGAGTGTCATAAAAGCTTCAGTCAGAAGGCAACCCTCACAAGACCCAGAGCATCCACACAGGAATGAAACCCTTTAACTGTATTGAGTGTAATAAATGCTTCAGTCGGAAGACAAACCTGACAACACACCAGAAAATCCACATAGGAATGAAACCCTTTAACTGTACTGAGTGTCATAAAAGCTTCAGTCAGAAGGCAACCCTCACAAGACACCAGAGAATCCACACAGGAATGAAACCCTTTAACTGTACTGAGTGTCATAAAAGCTTCAGTCAGAAGGCAACCCTCACAAAACACCAGAGCATCCACACAGGAATGAAACCCTTTAACTGTACTGAGTGTAATAAAAGCTTCAGTCAGAAGACAACCCTGACAACACACCAGAGAATCCACACAGGAATCAAACCCTTTAACTGTACTGAGTGTCATAAAGCTTCAGTCAGAAGGCAACCCTCACAATACACCAGAGCATCCACACAGGAATGAAACCCTTTAACTGTACTGAGTGTAAGAAAAGCTTCTGGCGGAAGACAACCCTGACAACACACCAGAGAATCCACACAGGAATGAAACCCTTTAACTGTACTGAGTGTAAGAAAAGCTTCAGTCAGTAGGCAACCCTCACAATACACCAGAGAATCCACACAGGAATCAAACCCTTTAACTGTACTGAGTGTAATAAAAGCTTCAGTCAGAATCAAGCCTCACAATACACCAGAGAATTCTCACAGGAATGAAACCATTTAATTGTACTGAGTGTAATAAAAGCTTCAGTCGGAAGTCAAGACTCACAATACACCAGAGAATCTACACTGGTGTGAAGCCATTTATATGTGCTGACTGTGATAAAAGTTTCATTGAGAAGGTAGAACTGACAAGTCACCAGAGAATTCACTTGAGAGCAGTGCTTTTTTTGTGCCGGTACGCACCGGTATGGCGTACCGGCACCTTTTTTTCCTAGGGTTCCCAGACCTGCAATCCATGCCTGCCGCTTGCTATCCGTTCTTGCTGCCCGTCGAGATCCAGTTCCCCTGCCCCAGCTGCCTGCCCTCTTGGCTTCCCGACAGCCCTGCTGCTTTCCGGTCCAAACCTCTCCCCCCCCCCCCCACTCCGCGATGCGTTTCAATCTTTTATTTATTTTTTTTACGTGCAGACAGAGCGCCGGCATTGCTGAGAGGACCAGGCTCGCCTCCTCCTGCCTTCCTTCCCTTTGCTGTTCGCTGCCTCTCAGTGTCCCGCCTTCGCAGAAACAGAAAACACGTCACAGGAAGGCGGGACACTGAGAGGCAGCGAACAGCGAAGGGAAGGAAGGCAGGAGGAGGCGAGCCTGGTCCTCTCAGCAATGCTGGCGCTGTGACTGCATGTAAAAAAATAAATAAAAGATTGAAACGCGTTGCGGAGGGGGGGGAGAGGTTTGGACCGGAAAGCAGCAGGGCTGTCGGGAAGCCAAGAGGGTGGGCAGCTGGGGCAGGGGCGCTGGATCTCGACGTCAGGTGGGGAGAAGGTCTGATGTGGGGGCTGGATGAATGGCAGACCCTGGGGATGGGAGAACAGGGCACATGCTGGGCTAGGGGTTGAGGAGAGAGAAGGATATTTTGCTGGGGCTGGGAGAAGGGAGCTGATTTAGGGAGAAGAGTCTGACTCTGTGGCTGGAGAAAAAGGGACCAAGGACAGATGCTGAGCTTTGGGGCTGATCTGTGGCGAAGGGTCTGATGCTGGGGCTGGAGAAGGAGGGGAGGGCAGGGAAGAGAAAATTGCTGGACATGGAGGGGAGGGGAGAGAGTATAATCAGTGGGCATGGATGGCAGGGGAGGACAGGGGGCAGAGAAGAATTGCTGGACATGGATAGCAGGAGAGGACGGGCAGAGAAGAATCGCTGGACGTGGATGGCAGGAGAGGACAGGGGGCAGAGAAGAATCGCTGGACATGGATGGGAGGGGAGGGCAGGGGAAGGAGGGAACATACTGGACATGGATGGAAGCGGAGGGCAGGGGAGACAGGATATCACTGGACATCGATGGCAGGGGAGGACGGGGGGCAGAGAAGAATCGCTGGACATGGATGGGAGGAGAGGGCAGGGGGCAGAGAAGAATCGCTGGACATGGGAGGGCAGGGGAGAGAGGAGACATGTTGGACATGGATGGAGAAGAGAGCAGGAGATAGAGAAGAATCGCTGGACATGGGAGGGAGGGCAGGGAGAGAGGAGACATGCTGGACATGGATGGAGAAGAGAGCAGGAGATAGAGGAGAATTGCTGGACATGGATGGATGGAGGGGTTGCCGGGGAGAGAGGAGAAATGTACTTGATGGAGGAGAGGGGAGAGAGAATTATTTCTTTATATACAGGGGAGGGAAGAGAGAGGAGAAATGCTGGACATGGATGGAGCGGAGGAAAGAAAAAGAAGATGCACATGGATGGAGATGAGGGAAAGGAAAGAGAGGAGAAAACTGCACATGGATGGAGAAAATAGGCAAAAAGCTGGATCCACGTTGTACCTCCTCCAGTCAATTCTGCAGAGGAGGATCCTTTTACTTATGGATGTAGGGCAAGAAATAAAGAAGAGGAAGGAAAAATAAATGGAAAGGAAGCCCTGGAAACAGAGTTAAAAGAACAGATAGAGAGCAGGAGAATCAGAGGCTAGGACCACTATGGATAGAAAAACAAAGTCACCAGACAACAAAGGTAGAAAAAATCATTTTATTTTCATTTTAGTGTTTACATCTGCTGTCTTATTTTGCACTGGGTATACTTGGAGCTGTAACAGCTTACAGAAATTTTTTATAATGAAAAAAATCATGTTATTTTTTTTCTCCTATACTAGTATATTTTCAATGATGTCTGTTTATATGTGCCATGGCTGCTATAAGGGTGTGGCCAATGTGGGTGTGGCTATCATAGGGGTGGAGCCATATGTGGTGACCCCGCCCATAATGAGTACCGGCACTTTTTTTTCTACAAAAAAAGCTCTGCTTGAGAGTGTAACCATTTACAAGTACTGAGTGTGATAAAAGCTTCACCGAGAAGAGAACACTCAGATGACACTGGAGAATCCAGATAGGAATGAAAACCATTTAGCTGTACTGAGTGTAATAAAGCTTCTGTCATAAGACAAGCCTCACAACACCAGAGAATCCATTCAGGAATAAAATCATATCTGTGTACTGAGTATGGCAAAAGCTTCATTGACAAGGAAACACTCACAATGCATCATTCGGGAACCAAACCATTTCTATGCACTGACTGGCAAAAGTTTCAGGTTGAAGAAATACATGATAATTCACCAGAGAATCCAGACAAGCCATTTGCATGTGCTTAGCTAAATGGGAACACTCACAAGACACTGGAGAATCCACACTGGTATGAAACCATTTACCTCCTCTGAGTGTAGTAAAAACTCCAGTCAGAAGGTTCACCTCAAGAATGCCAGAGAAACCACATAGGCGTGAATCCATTTACATGTACTGAGTGCAATAAAGGCTTCAGTTAGAAGGAAAACCTCATAAAACACCGAAGAATCCACACAGGAAGGCATATATAAATATCTATTAGTGGAGAAAGAAAATCAGTAATGACTATTATAGGAGACTTCCTGTACTATCAAATAACTTTGTTATTGTAGACTGGCCTCGTAAAGATCTTCAAAAACTAGATGTTTGAATGAGAAAACTCCTCCATGCCTATGAGGTCTTCTATAATTATTATTATTTGTTGCTTTTATCCCACATTTTCCCACCTATTTGCAGGCTCAATGTGGCTTACATTATGCCGTAATGGCGATCGCCATTTCTGGAATGAGAAATACAAAGCGGTATTGCATTAAAGTTCATAAGTGACAGAGTAAATGAAGCAGTCAGTATAGAGAGTTCATTTCCGGAATGAGAAATAAAGTGGTATTGCGTTAAAGTTCATTAGTGACAAAGTAAATGAAGCAGTCAAGTATAGAGTATTCGATTTTGTCCAATTCTGGTATAAGTTTCGTTGTCTGGTATTTAGGATGGATCATTATGGTATGTCTTATTGAACAGGTTGGTTTTTAGTGATTTTCGGAAGTTTGTTAGGTCGTGCATTGTTTTTATGGCATTTGGTAGTGCGTTCCATAGTTACGTGCTTATGTAGGAGAAGCTGGATGCATATGTTGATTTATATTTTAGTCCTTTGCAGCTGGGTAGTGGAGGTTCAGGAATGTGTGTGCTGACTTTTTTGTGTTCCTGGTTGGTAAGTCTATAAGGTCTGACATGTAGACCGGGGCCTCGCCATGGATGATTTTATGAACCAGCCAGTGTAGTTTTTCTCTTAGGGTTTGGCGCTTTTGTATTTCGTTTTTCCAAATATGAGTCTGGCTGCTGTGTTTTGGGCAGTTTGGAGTTTCTTAATGATTTGTTCTTTGCATCCGGCATAGATTACATTGCAGTAATCTAGGTGGCTTAGCACCATAGGTGGTCGGTGGCCCAACTGTTTGGGGAAGCTAAAGGGGGTGAGATTAGGGGTGGAGCCAGGGGCGGAGCTTATAGCCACAATTAACAGAAAAAAAATAAGTAAAAATAAGTCACAATTAATACCTTTTATTAAATTTAGATATTAGATATGTATCATGTGTCAAAGAATAAAGTGGTTGCTCAAAGCATAATACTAACCTCAATCGCTCAACTGTAAAACACTATGCACAAATTTGTGCAAAAACACACAGAACCTTACTGTACCATAACACTAGGCGGACCCTAATACACCAATATACCACCCATATGGAAAATGCAGACCGTCAACAATATGAAACAAGGGATCATAATATCACAATTCTCATGTAGAGCCACAAAACACCCTTTTAGGGTGGATAGTGTTCACAATGAGCTCCTTTTATTAACGACTATATGTAGATCCTTCAAGAGGTAGTGTGTCATGTTTTAGGCTCTAAAACCCTTTCTTGAATATTTTTTTTATTTTGCATTTTCAAGGTTTTACATGCCACATTTCAAACAGTACAATTCTTAAAATTGCATTAACTGAACAACTCATCAACATTGCCAAATTCTAACCAAACTCAATAATGTGTCTTCTGTCATAATCCCCTTAACCCCCCTCCCTCCCACCTCCCCCATTATCCTCTTCTACAGAATATGTGGCTTCAGGGTTTTACAGTGGTAGCCATCCAATTTACATAAGGCTCCCATATCTTTTGATGTTGAGTCAAACGTCCTTTATTTAAAGCTGTAAGCTTGGACATCAGTTGAATGTACTCCAATTTTCTCAGTACCATTGAGATGTCCGGCAGTCCCGGATTTTTCCAGGCTGCTGCAAGCACTAATTTACCTGCTACAAACATCTGGCTGGCA